>NW_028275005.1:0-193625 GCF_037043125.1 Eumetopias jubatus
CATGCCTTCACACCCACTAGGGAAAACACTTTTATCTTCCTGAAACAATATGATAGCTGAGGGAAGACTTCCTCACAAGCGGTTGGTCAAGCACCGTCACAGGGCACGGCACATTCTTTATGCCTTCACACGTTCCTACCAGAATGCCGCGCATACGTCGGTGTATGGCTTTCCAGGATTTCCTTCTCCCACTTGAAGGCATGACATTTCCCGTCTGCTCTCTTTCATACTCTTGGAAACATTCTTCACGGAACAAGATTTGAATCGGGAGAGACAATCTACACTAACTATTTCTGTGGCACAGGCCTGGGGCACATGCCTTGCGCTGCCACACTTCCACTGGAATAGACAAGCATTTTCAGGGAAGATGTTAGAAGAAACACGGTTTCTCTGTTTCCTCAGACTGAAGTGCACGCCGCCTGTTCCGGATTCAACAAATACCTGTTGTGACTCTGATTTCCCCGTGACGCCAGTCGTAAGCTCGAAGTCGGGTTTGACTCAGACTTGTTTCGCGCAGCTGAGTCTGTGGCTTTCCTCTGGCGAACTCACATACATTTGGAAAACCCTTCAGGCGTCGTGACCCATGTTGCCCATTGGGAGAAGCCCTCCATAAATGTTGTTCCACGAGGAAGGTATATCAGGCTTTTCCTCCGCTTCCTTTCACACTTGGCGCAAGGCCGCTTCGATCCTTCGGAAAGGAGAAGGTAGACGAAGGACCGCACCGCCACAGCGTTGTTTCTTAGACTTAAGTGTATAGTACGTTCCTTACGCTTCCTCCCATTTCCAGACACACTCCTCTCTAGGGGACTACTAGTGTGTTGGTGGTCACATTCGAGCCACATGTTTCTTCACCATTCAGCGTGTGGTGTTCTCCTTGTGTTTTCACACAAAGTACTGACAACGCTTCTATCTTCCCGAAACAAGATCTGAGTTGGGAGAAGCTTTCGACACAAGTTCGTTCTCAAGCAGTGGTATATGGCACTGTACTTGTCCCTTCGCTTTTAACGTCGGGACTTTCCTCCATCTTCTTCCCTGTAGATGGTCGTGGAAAGGCGATTTCTCTACCGTTTTGTTCCTTGAGAGCTTAGTGTCAGACACCTACACCTATGTCTCCAAAGGCTTCATGCTTCCCGAACCAAGAGGTGAGCACGAAATCGTGTTGGACGTGGCCTTGTTTCTCTGTGTCCAGTGGAAGGCGCTGCTGAGGCGAGCACACGTATATTTGATGGCACTCCAACTTCATGACACAAGACTTTCGTGGAGAGAAACCCTCCCCACAACGTGTTCCTCACCGTAGTGTATCGTACTTTCCGTCTCTTTCCTTTCGCACTACGTTGTAACAAGGTGCTTCCATCCGTAGGGAAAGAGCTGGTCGTCGACGGACGGCAAACCTCTAGATTTGTTCTTAGAGTTAACCATGGGGAGGCAATCCTCCTCATGCTTCCTCACATCATACATATCCATACTCATCCTTCTTCATGGAACGACAGGAGACACATTCGGGACGGACGGCTAACTCTTGGGTACGTCCCTCATGCCTTCACACCCACTACGGAAAACACTTTTATCTTCCTGAAACTGTAGGATAGCTGAGGGAGGACTTCTTCCCAAGCGGTTGGTCAAGCAACGTCCCAGGTGACGGCACATTCTCTATGCCTTCACACGTTCATGCCAGGATGCCGCTCATACGTAGGTGTATGGCTTTCCAGGATATCCTTCTCCCACTTGAAGGCATGACCTTTCCCCTCTGATCTCTCTCATACTCTTGAAAACATTCCTCACGGAACAAGATTTGAATTGGGAGAGACAATCTACACTAACCATTTCTGTGGCACAGGCATGGGGCACATGCCTTGCGCTGCCGCACTTACATTGGAATAGACAAGCATTTTCGGGGAAGATGTTCGTAGAAACACGGTTTCTCTGCACTGATGTTTCCTGAGACTGAAGTGCACGCCGCCTGTTTCGGGTTCAACACATACCTGTTGTGACTATGTTTTCCCCGTGACGCCAGTCGTAAGCTCGAAGTCGGGTTTGACACAGACTTGTTTCGCGCAGTTGAGTCTGTGGCTTTCCTTTGGCGAACTCACATACATTTGGAAACCCCTTTTAGCGTCGTGACCCATGGTGTCCATTGAGCGAAGCCCTCCATACAAAGTAGTTCCACGAGGAAGGTATATCAGGCCTTTCCTCTGCTTCCTTTCACACTTGGCGTATGCCCGCCTCGATCCTTCGGAAAGGAGAAGGTAGACGAAGGACCGCTCCTCCACAGCATTGCTTTTTAGAATTAAGTGTAGAGCTCGTTCCTTACACTTCCTCCGATTTCCACACACACACCTCTCTAGGGGACAACTTGTTAGTTGGTGGTCACATTCGACCCACATGTCTCTTCACAATTCAGCGTATGGCACTTTCCTTACGCGTTCACACGAAGTCCTGAAAGCGCTTCTATCTTCCTGAAACAAGATTTGAGTTGAGAGAAGCTTTCGACACAACTCTTTCTCAAACAGTGGTATATGGCACAGGAGTTGTGCCTTCACTGGTAACGTTGGAAAGTTCTTCCATCTTTTTCCCTGCAGGTGGCAGTGGAAAGACTATTTCCCTACCGTTTTGTTCTTTGAGAGGTGAGTGTAAGACCCTTACCTTATATAGCAACACTCATCTCTCCAAAGGCTTCTTTCTTCAAGAACCCAGATGTTAGCACGAAAGCCTGTTGGACATGGACTCGTTTCTCAGAATTCAGTGTGAGGCTACTACTACTGAGGCTAGTCCACGTGCATTTGAAGACCCATCCACCTCCATGACACGGGACTTGATGGAGAGAAACCCTCCGCCCAACGGGTTCCTCCCTGTAGAGGATCGCGCGTTCCATCGCTTTGTCGTTCACGCTAGGTTTCCCAAGCTGCTTCCATCCTTACGAAAAGAGGTGGTAGTCGAAGGACGGCAACCCTCGAGATTTGTTCTTAGAGTTTAACAGACGTATGCCATCTTCCTTACGCTTCCGCACATTATCCATGTCCATGCACATCTTTCTTCATGGCCACGACAGTAGGCCAATTCGGAGCGGAGAGCTACGTCGAGCCGATGTCCCTTACGCCTTCACACCCACTACGGAAAACACTTTCCTCTCACCGAAACGATATGATAGTTGAGGGAAGACTTCTTCACAAGTGGTTTCTCAAGCACCGTCACAGGGCCCATTCTAGGTGCCTGCACCATTTCATGCTAAAGTGCTTCTCATCCTTCCGTGTATGTCTTTCTTGACGGATTTCCTTCTCACACGTAAAACCGTGTCCTTTTCCATCTGCTCTCACTCCTACTCTTGAAAACACTTCTCACGGAACAGGATTTGAATGGCGACAGACTATCGACACTAAGGACTTCTGTAGCACAGGCATGGGGCCCATACATTGCGATTTCACACTTCCATGGGAAAAGCCTACCATTTTCAGGGAAGATGTTAGTAGACACACGGTTTCTCGGGAGTGGTGTTTCTTCAGACTGAAGAGCACTCCCTTCGTTTAGGATTCAACACGTACGTTTGGTGACTAGGGATTCCGCGGGAACCCAGTTGGAAGCTCCAAGTCGCGTTTGACAGAGACTTGCTTCGCAGAGATTCGTGTATGCCTTTCCTTCGGCGAAGGCGCCTACATTTGAACACCCTTCCATCGTCGTGACACATGGTGTTCGTTGAGAAATGCCCTCCATAAGAATTTGTTCCGCGAGTAAGGTAGATCTCTCTTCCTTCCCCTCCGGATTCTTTCACACTTTGCTTCAAGCCGCTTCGTTCCTTAGCAAAGCAGATGGCAGTCGAAGGAACGCACCGCCACAGCGTTGTTTCTTAGACTTAAGTGTATAGCGCGTTCCTTACGCTTCCTCCCATTTCCAGACACACTCCTCTCTAGGGGACTACTAGTGTGTTGGTGGTCACATTCGAGCCACATGTTTCTTCACCATTCAGCGTGTGGTGTTCTCCTTGTGTTTTCACACAAAGTACTGACAACGCTTCTATCTTCCCGAAACAAGATCTGAGTTGGGAGAAGCTTTCGACACAAGTTCGTTCTCAAGCAGTGTTATATGGCACAGTACTTGTGCCTTCGCTTTTAACGTCGGAACCTTCCTCCATCTTCTTCCCTGGAGATGGTCGTGGAAAGGCGATTTCTCTACCGTTTTGTTCCTTGAGAGCCGAGTGTCAGACGCTTACACATACATCTCCAACGGCTTCATGCTTCCCGAACCAAGAGGTTAGCCCGAAATCGTGTTGGGCGTGGCCTTGTTTCTCTGAGTTCAGTGGAAGGCGCTGCTGAGGCGAGCTCACGTACATTTGAAGGCCCTTCCAACGTCATGACACAAGACTTTCGTGGAGAGAAACCCCCCGCACAACGTGTTCCTCGCCGTAGTGTATCGCGCTTTCCGTCTCTTTTCGTTCGCACTAAGTTGTAACAAGGTGCTTCCACCCGTAGGGAAAGAGCTGGTCGTCGACGGACGGCAACCCTCTAGATTTGTTCTTAGAGTTAAACACCCGTAGGCCATCCTCCTTATGCTTCCTCACATCATACATTTCCATACTCATCCTTCTTCGTGGAACGACAGTAGACACATTCGGAACGGACGGCTAACTCTAGGGTACGTCCCTCATGCCTTCACACCCACTAGGGAAAACACTTTTATCTTCCTGAAACAATATGATAGCTGAGGGAAGACTTCCTCACAAGCGGTTGGTCAAGCACCGTCACAGGGCACGGCACATTCTTTATGCCTTCACACGTTCCTACCAGAATGCCGCGCATACGTCGGTGTATGGCTTTCCAGGATTTCCTTCTCCCACTTGAAGGCATGACATTTCCCGTCTGCTCTCTTTCATACTCTTGGAAACATTCCTCACGGAACAAGATTTGAATCGGGAGAGACAATCTACACTAACTATTTCTGTGGCACAGGCCTGGGGCACATGCCTTGCGCTGCCACACTTCCACTGGAATAGACAAGCATTTTCAGGGAAGATGTTAGAAGAAACACGGTTTCTCTGTTTCCTCAGACTGAAGTGCACGCCGCCTGTTCCGGATTCAACAAATACCTGTTGTGACTCTGATTTCCCCGTGACGCCAGTCGTAAGCTCGAAGTCGGGTTTGACTCAGACTTGTTTCGCGCAGCTGAGTCTGTGGCTTTCCTCTGGCGAACTCACATACATTTGGAAAACCCTTCAGGCGTCGTGACCCATGTTGCCCATTGGGAGAAGCCCTCCATAAATGTTGTTCCACGAGGAAGGTATATCAGGCTTTTCCTCCGCTTCCTTTCACACTTGGCGCAAGGCCGCTTCGATCCTTCGGAAAGGAGAAGGTAGACGAAGGACCGCACCGCCACAGCGTTGTTTCTTAGACTTAAGTGTATAGTACGTTCCTTACGCTTCCTCCCATTTCCAGACACACTCCTCTCTAGGGGACTACTAGTGTGTTGGTGGTCACATTCGAGCCACATGTTTCTTCACCATTCAGCGTGTGGTGTTCTCCTTGTGTTTTCACACAAAGTACTGACAACGCTTCTATCTTCCCGAAACAAGATCTGAGTTGGGAGAAGCTTTCGACACAAGTTCGTTCTCAAGCAGTGGTATATGGCACTGTACTTGTCCCTTCGCTTTTAACGTCGGGACTTTCCTCCATCTTCTTCCCTGTAGATGGTCGTGGAAAGGCGATTTCTCTACCGTTTTGTTCCTTGAGAGCTTAGTGTCAGACACCTACACCTATGTCTCCAAAGGCTTCATGCTTCCCGAACCAAGAGGTGAGCACGAAATCGTGTTGGACGTGGCCTTGTTTCTCTGTGTCCAGTGGAAGGCGCTGCTGAGGCGAGCACACGTATATTTGATGGCACTCCAACTTCATGACACAAGACTTTCGTGGAGAGAAACCCTCCCCACAACGTGTTCCTCACCGTAGTGTATCGTACTTTCCGTCTCTTTCCTTTCGCACTACGTTGTAACAAGGTGCTTCCATCCGTAGGGAAAGAGCTGGTCGTCGACGGACGGCAAACCTCTAGATTTGTTCTTAGAGTTAACCATGGGGAGGCAATCCTCCTCATGCTTCCTCACATCATACATATCCATACTCATCCTTCTTCATGGAACGACAGGAGACACATTCGGGACGGACGGCTAACTCTTGGGTACGTCCCTCATGCCTTCACACCCACTACGGAAAACACTTTTATCTTCCTGAAACTGTAGGATAGCTGAGGGAGGACTTCTTCCCAAGCGGTTGGTCAAGCAACGTCCCAGGTGACGGCACATTCTCTATGCCTTCACACGTTCATGCCAGGATGCCGCTCATACGTAGGTGTATGGCTTTCCAGGATATCCTTCTCCCACTTGAAGGCATGACCTTTCCCCTCTGATCTCTCTCATACTCTTGAAAACATTCCTCACGGAACAAGATTTGAATTGGGAGAGACAATCTACACTAACCATTTCTGTGGCACAGGCATGGGGCACATGCCTTGCGCTGCCGCACTTACATTGGAATAGACAAGCATTTTCGGGGAAGATGTTCGTAGAAACACGGTTTCTCTGCACTGATGTTTCCTGAGACTGAAGTGCACGCCGCCTGTTTCGGGTTCAACACATACCTGTTGTGACTATGTTTTCCCCGTGACGCCAGTCGTAAGCTCGAAGTCGGGTTTGACACAGACTTGTTTCGCGCAGTTGAGTCTGTGGCTTTCCTTTGGCGAACTCACATACATTTGGAAACCCCTTTTAGCGTCGTGACCCATGGTGTCCATTGAGCGAAGCCCTCCATACAAAGTAGTTCCACGAGGAAGGTATATCAGGCCTTTCCTCTGCTTCCTTTCACACTTGGCGTATGCCCGCCTCGATCCTTCGGAAAGGAGAAGGTAGACGAAGGACCGCTCCTCCACAGCATTGCTTTTTAGAATTAAGTGTAGAGCTCGTTCCTTACACTTCCTCCGATTTCCACACACACACCTCTCTAGGGGACAACTTGTTAGTTGGTGGTCACATTCGACCCACATGTCTCTTCACAATTCAGCGTATGGCACTTTCCTTACGCGTTCACACGAAGTCCTGAAAGCGCTTCTATCTTCCTGAAACAAGATTTGAGTTGAGAGAAGCTTTCGACACAACTCTTTCTCAAACAGTGGTATATGGCACAGGAGTTGTGCCTTCACTGGTAACGTTGGAAAGTTCTTCCATCTTTTTCCCTGCAGGTGGCAGTGGAAAGACTATTTCCCTACCGTTTTGTTCTTTGAGAGGTGAGTGTAAGACCCTTACCTTATATAGCAACACTCATCTCTCCAAAGGCTTCTTTCTTCAAGAACCCAGATGTTAGCACGAAAGCCTGTTGGACATGGACTCGTTTCTCAGAATTCAGTGTGAGGCTACTACTACTGAGGCTAGTCCACGTGCATTTGAAGACCCATCCACCTCCATGACACGGGACTTGATGGAGAGAAACCCTCCGCCCAACGGGTTCCTCCCTGTAGAGGATCGCGCGTTCCATCGCTTTGTCGTTCACGCTAGGTTTCCCAAGCTGCTTCCATCCTTACGAAAAGAGGTGGTAGTCGAAGGACGGCAACCCTCGAGATTTGTTCTTAGAGTTTAACAGACGTATGCCATCTTCCTTACGCTTCCGCACATTATCCATGTCCATGCACATCTTTCTTCATGGCCACGACAGTAGGCCAATTCGGAGCGGAGAGCTACGTCGAGCCGATGTCCCTTACGCCTTCACACCCACTACGGAAAACACTTTCCTCTCACCGAAACGATATGATAGTTGAGGGAAGACTTCTTCACAAGTGGTTTCTCAAGCACCGTCACAGGGCCCATTCTAGGTGCCTGCACCATTTCATGCTAAAGTGCTTCTCATCCTTCCGTGTATGTCTTTCTTGACGGATTTCCTTCTCACACGTAAAACCGTGTCCTTTTCCATCTGCTCTCACTCCTACTCTTGAAAACACTTCTCACGGAACAGGATTTGAATGGCGACAGACTATCGACACTAAGGACTTCTGTAGCACAGGCATGGGGCCCATACATTGCGATTTCACACTTCCATGGGAAAAGCCTACCATTTTCAGGGAAGATGTTAGTAGACACACGGTTTCTCGGGAGTGGTGTTTCTTCAGACTGAAGAGCACTCCCTTCGTTTAGGATTCAACACGTACGTTTGGTGACTAGGGATTCCGCGGGAACCCAGTTGGAAGCTCCAAGTCGCGTTTGACAGAGACTTGCTTCGCAGAGATTCGTGTATGCCTTTCCTTCGGCGAAGGCGCCTACATTTGAACACCCTTCCATCGTCGTGACACATGGTGTTCGTTGAGAAATGCCCTCCATAAGAATTTGTTCCGCGAGTAAGGTAGATCTCTCTTCCTTCCCCTCCGGATTCTTTCACACTTTGCTTCAAGCCGCTTCGTTCCTTAGCAAAGCAGATGGCAGTCGAAGGAACGCACCGCCACAGCGTTGTTTCTTAGACTTAAGTGTATAGCGCGTTCCTTACGCTTCCTCCCATTTCCAGACACACTCCTCTCTAGGGGACTACTAGTGTGTTGGTGGTCACATTCGAGCCACATGTTTCTTCACCATTCAGCGTGTGGTGTTCTCCTTGTGTTTTCACACAAAGTACTGACAACGCTTCTATCTTCCCGAAACAAGATCTGAGTTGGGAGAAGCTTTCGACACAAGTTCGTTCTCAAGCAGTGTTATATGGCACAGTACTTGTGCCTTCGCTTTTAACGTCGGAACCTTCCTCCATCTTCTTCCCTGGAGATGGTCGTGGAAAGGCGATTTCTCTACCGTTCTGTTCCTTGAGAGCCGAGTGTCAGACGCTTACACATACATCTCCAACGGCTTCATGCTTCCCGAACCAAGAGGTTAGCCCGAAATCGTGTTGGGCGTGGCCTTGTTTCTCTGAGTTCAGTGGAAGGCGCTGCTGAGGCGAGCTCACGTACATTTGAAGGCCCTTCCAACGTCATGACACAAGACTTTCGTGGAGAGAAACCCCCCGCACAACGTGTTCCTCGCCGTAGTGTATCGCGCTTTCCGTCTCTTTTCGTTCGCACTAAGTTGTAACAAGGTGCTTCCACCCGTAGGGAAAGAGCTGGTCGTCGACGGACGGCAACCCTCTAGATTTGTTCTTAGAGTTAAACACCCGTAGGCCATCCTCCTTATGCTTCCTCACATCATACATTTCCATACTCATCCTTCTTCGTGGAACGACAGTAGACACATTCGGAACGGACGGCTAACTCTAGGGTACGTCCCTCATGCCTTCACACCCACTAGGGAAAACACTTTTATCTTCCTGAAACAATATGATAGCTGAGGGAAGACTTCCTCACAAGCGGTTGGTCAAGCACCGTCACAGGGCACGGCACATTCTTTATGCCTTCACACGTTCCTACCAGAATGCCGCGCATACGTCGGTGTATGGCTTTCCAGGATTTCCTTCTCCCACTTGAAGGCATGACATTTCCCGTCTGCTCTCTTTCATACTCTTGGAAACATTCCTCACGGAACAAGATTTGAATCGGGAGAGACAATCTACACTAACTATTTCTGTGGCACAGGCCTGGGGCACATGCCTTGCGCTGCCACACTTCCACTGGAATAGACAAGCATTTTCAGGGAAGATGTTAGAAGAAACACGGTTTCTCTGTTTCCTCAGACTGAAGTGCACGCCGCCTGTTCCGGATTCAACAAATACCTGTTGTGACTCTGATTTCCCCGTGACGCCAGTCGTAAGCTCGAAGTCGGGTTTGACTCAGACTTGTTTCGCGCAGCTGAGTCTGTGGCTTTCCTCTGGCGAACTCACATACATTTGGAAAACCCTTCAGGCGTCGTGACCCATGTTGCCCATTGGGAGAAGCCCTCCATAAATGTTGTTCCACGAGGAAGGTATATCAGGCTTTTCCTCCGCTTCCTTTCACACTTGGCGCAAGGCCGCTTCGATCCTTCGGAAAGGAGAAGGTAGACGAAGGACCGCACCGCCACAGCGTTGTTTCTTAGACTTAAGTGTATAGTACGTTCCTTACGCTTCCTCCCATTTCCAGGCACACTCCTCTCTAGGGGACTACTAGTGTGTTGGTGGTCACATTCGAGCCACATGTTTCTTCACCATTCAGCGTGTGGTGTTCTCCTTGTGTTTTCACACAAAGTACTGACAACGCTTCTATCTTCCCGAAACAAGATCTGAGTTGGGAGAAGCTTTCGACACAAGTTCGTTCTCAAGCAGTGGTATATGGCACTGTACTTGTCCCTTCGCTTTTAACGTCGGGACTTTCCTCCATCTTCTTCCCTGTAGATGGTCGTGGAAAGGCGATTTCTCTACCGTTTTGTTCCTTGAGAGCTTAGTGTCAGACACCTACACCTATGTCTCCAAAGGCTTCATGCTTCCCGAACCAAGAGGTGAGCACGAAATCGTGTTGGACGTGGCCTTGTTTCTCTGTGTCCAGTGGAAGGCGCTGCTGAGGCGAGCACACGTATATTTGATGGCACTCCAACTTCATGACACAAGACTTTCGTGGAGAGAAACCCTCCCCACAACGTGTTCCTCACCGTAGTGTATCGTACTTTCCGTCTCTTTCCTTTCGCACTACGTTGTAACAAGGTGCTTCCATCCGTAGGGAAAGAGCTGGTCGTCGACGGACGGCAAACCTCTAGATTTGTTCTTAGAGTTAACCATGGGGAGGCAATCCTCCTCATGCTTCCTCACATCATACATATCCATACTCATCCTTCTTCATGGAACGACAGGAGACACATTCGGGACGGACGGCTAACTCTTGGGTACGTCCCTCATGCCTTCACACCCACTACGGAAAACACTTTTATCTTCCTGAAACTGTAGGATAGCTGAGGGAGGACTTCTTCCCAAGCGGTTGGTCAAGCAACGTCCCAGGTGACGGCACATTCTCTATGCCTTCACACGTTCATGCCAGGATGCCGCTCATACGTAGGTGTATGGCTTTCCAGGATATCCTTCTCCCACTTGAAGGCATGACCTTTCCCCTCTGATCTCTCTCATACTCTTGAAAACATTCCTCACGGAACAAGATTTGAATTGGGAGAGACAATCTACACTAACCATTTCTGTGGCACAGGCATGGGGCACATGCCTTGCGCTGCCGCACTTACATTGGAATAGACAAGCATTTTCGGGGAAGATGTTCGTAGAAACACGGTTTCTCTGCACTGATGTTTCCTGAGACTGAAGTGCACGCCGCCTGTTTCGGGTTCAACACATACCTGTTGTGACTATGTTTTCCCCGTGACGCCAGTCGTAAGCTCGAAGTCGGGTTTGACACAGACTTGTTTCGCGCAGTTGAGTCTGTGGCTTTCCTTTGGCGAACTCACATACATTTGGAAACCCCTTTTAGCGTCGTGACCCATGGTGTCCATTGAGCGAAGCCCTCCATACAAAGTAGTTCCACGAGGAAGGTATATCAGGCCTTTCCTCTGCTTCCTTTCACACTTGGCGTATGCCCGCCTCGATCCTTCGGAAAGGAGAAGGTAGACGAAGGACCGCTCCTCCACAGCATTGCTTTTTAGAATTAAGTGTAGAGCTCGTTCCTTACACTTCCTCCGATTTCCACACACACACCTCTCTAGGGGACAACTTGTTAGTTGGTGGTCACATTCGACCCACATGTCTCTTCACAATTCAGCGTATGGCACTTTCCTTACGCGTTCACACGAAGTCCTGAAAGCGCTTCTATCTTCCTGAAACAAGATTTGAGTTGAGAGAAGCTTTCGACACAACTCTTTCTCAAACAGTGGTATATGGCACAGGAGTTGTGCCTTCACTGGTAACGTTGGAAAGTTCTTCCATCTTTTTCCCTGCAGGTGGCAGTGGAAAGACTATTTCCCTACCGTTTTGTTCTTTGAGAGGTGAGTGTAAGACCCTTACCTTATATAGCAACACTCATCTCTCCAAAGGCTTCTTTCTTCAAGAACCCAGATGTTAGCACGAAAGCCTGTTGGACATGGACTCGTTTCTCAGAATTCAGTGTGAGGCTACTACTACTGAGGCTAGTCCACGTGCATTTGAAGACCCATCCACCTCCATGACACGGGACTTGATGGAGAGAAACCCTCCGCCCAACGGGTTCCTCCCTGTAGAGGATCGCGCGTTCCATCGCTTTGTCGTTCACGCTAGGTTTCCCAAGCTGCTTCCATCCTTACGAAAAGAGGTGGTAGTCGAAGGACGGCAACCCTCGAGATTTGTTCTTAGAGTTTAACAGACGTATGCCATCTTCCTTACGCTTCCGCACATTATCCATGTCCATGCACATCTTTCTTCATGGCCACGACAGTAGGCCAATTCGGAGCGGAGAGCTACGTCGAGCCGATGTCCCTTACGCCTTCACACCCACTACGGAAAACACTTTCCTCTCACCGAAACGATATGATAGTTGAGGGAAGACTTCTTCACAAGTGGTTTCTCAAGCACCGTCACAGGGCCCATTCTAGGTGCCTGCACCATTTCATGCTAAAGTGCTTCTCATCCTTCCGTGTATGTCTTTCTTGACGGATTTCCTTCTCACACGTAAAACCGTGTCCTTTTCCATCTGCTCTCACTCCTACTCTTGAAAACACTTCTCACGGAACAGGATTTGAATGGCGACAGACTATCGACACTAAGGACTTCTGTAGCACAGGCATGGGGCCCATACATTGCGATTTCACACTTCCATGGGAAAAGCCTACCATTTTCAGGGAAGATGTTAGTAGACACACGGTTTCTCGGGAGTGGTGTTTCTTCAGACTGAAGAGCACTCCCTTCGTTTAGGATTCAACACGTACGTTTGGTGACTAGGGATTCCGCGGGAACCCAGTTGGAAGCTCCAAGTCGCGTTTGACAGAGACTTGCTTCGCAGAGATTCGTGTATGCCTTTCCTTCGGCGAAGGCGCCTACATTTGAACACCCTTCCATCGTCGTGACACATGGTGTTCGTTGAGAAATGCCCTCCATAAGAATTTGTTCCGCGAGTAAGGTAGATCTCTCTTCCTTCCCCTCCGGATTCTTTCACACTTTGCTTCAAGCCGCTTCGTTCCTTAGCAAAGCAGATGGCAGTCGAAGGAACGCACCGCCACAGCGTTGTTTCTTAGACTTAAGTGTATAGCGCGTTCCTTACGCTTCCTCCCATTTCCAGACACACTCCTCTCTAGGGGACTACTAGTGTGTTGGTGGTCACATTCGAGCCACATGTTTCTTCACCATTCAGCGTGTGGTGTTCTCCTTGTGTTTTCACACAAAGTACTGACAACGCTTCTATCTTCCCGAAACAAGATCTGAGTTGGGAGAAGCTTTCGACACAAGTTCGTTCTCAAGCAGTGTTATATGGCACAGTACTTGTGCCTTCGCTTTTAACGTCGGAACCTTCCTCCATCTTCTTCCCTGGAGATGGTCGTGGAAAGGCGATTTCTCTACCGTTCTGTTCCTTGAGAGCCGAGTGTCAGACGCTTACACATACATCTCCAACGGCTTCATGCTTCCCGAACCAAGAGGTTAGCCCGAAATCGTGTTGGGCGTGGCCTTGTTTCTCTGCGTTCAGTGGAAGGCGCTGCTGAGGCGAGCTCACGTACATTTGAAGGCCCTTCCAACGTCATGACACAAGACTTTCGTGGAGAGAAACCCCCCGCACAACGTGTTCCTCGCCGTAGTGTATCGCGCTTTCCGTCTCTTTTCGTTCGCACTAAGTTGTAACAAGGTGCTTCCACCCGTAGGGAAAGAGCTGGTCGTCGACGGACGGCAACCCTCTAGATTTGTTCTTAGAGTTAAACACCCGTAGGCCATCCTCCTTATGCTTCCTCACATCATACATTTCCATACTCATCCTTCTTCGTGGAACGACAGTAGACACATTCGGAACGGACGGCTAACTCTAGGGTACGTCCCTCATGCCTTCACACCCACTAGGGAAAACACTTTTATCTTCCTGAAACAATATGATAGCTGAGGGAAGACTTCCTCACAAGCGGTTGGTCAAGCACCGTCACAGGGCACGGCACATTCTTTATGCCTTCACACGTTCCTACCAGAATGCCGCGCATACGTCGGTGTATGGCTTTCCAGGATTTCCTTCTCCCACTTGAAGGCATGACATTTCCCGTCTGCTCTCTTTCATACTCTTGGAAACATTCCTCACGGAACAAGATTTGAATCGGGAGAGACAATCTACACTAACTATTTCTGTGGCACAGGCCTGGGGCACATGCCTTGCGCTGCCACACTTCCACTGGAATAGACAAGCATTTTCAGGGAAGATGTTAGAAGAAACACGGTTTCTCTGTTTCCTCAGACTGAAGTGCACGCCGCCTGTTCCGGATTCAACAAATACCTGTTGTGACTCTGATTTCCCCGTGACGCCAGTCGTAAGCTCGAAGTCGGGTTTGACTCAGACTTGTTTCGCGCAGCTGAGTCTGTGGCTTTCCTCTGGCGAACTCACATACATTTGGAAAACCCTTCAGGCGTCGTGACCCATGTTGCCCATTGGGAGAAGCCCTCCATAAATGTTGTTCCACGAGGAAGGTATATCAGGCTTTTCCTCCGCTTCCTTTCACACTTGGCGCAAGGCCGCTTCGATCCTTCGGAAAGGAGAAGGTAGACGAAGGACCGCACCGCCACAGCGTTGTTTCTTAGACTTAAGTGTATAGTACGTTCCTTACGCTTCCTCCCATTTCCAGGCACACTCCTCTCTAGGGGACTACTAGTGTGTTGGTGGTCACATTCGAGCCACATGTTTCTTCACCATTCAGCGTGTGGTGTTCTCCTTGTGTTTTCACACAAAGTACTGACAACGCTTCTATCTTCCCGAAACAAGATCTGAGTTGGGAGAAGCTTTCGACACAAGTTCGTTCTCAAGCAGTGGTATATGGCACTGTACTTGTCCCTTCGCTTTTAACGTCGGGACTTTCCTCCATCTTCTTCCCTGTAGATGGTCGTGGAAAGGCGATTTCTCTACCGTTTTGTTCCTTGAGAGCTTAGTGTCAGACACCTACACCTATGTCTCCAAAGGCTTCATGCTTCCCGAACCAAGAGGTGAGCACGAAATCGTGTTGGACGTGGCCTTGTTTCTCTGTGTCCAGTGGAAGGCGCTGCTGAGGCGAGCACACGTATATTTGATGGCACTCCAACTTCATGACACAAGACTTTCGTGGAGAGAAACCCTCCCCACAACGTGTTCCTCACCGTAGTGTATCGTACTTTCCGTCTCTTTCCTTTCGCACTACGTTGTAACAAGGTGCTTCCATCCGTAGGGAAAGAGCTGGTCGTCGACGGACGGCAAACCTCTAGATTTGTTCTTAGAGTTAACCATGGGGAGGCAATCCTCCTCATGCTTCCTCACATCATACATATCCATACTCATCCTTCTTCATGGAACGACAGGAGACACATTCGGGACGGACGGCTAACTCTTGGGTACGTCCCTCATGCCTTCACACCCACTACGGAAAACACTTTTATCTTCCTGAAACTGTAGGATAGCTGAGGGAGGACTTCTTCCCAAGCGGTTGGTCAAGCAACGTCCCAGGTGACGGCACATTCTCTATGCCTTCACACGTTCATGCCAGGATGCCGCTCATACGTAGGTGTATGGCTTTCCAGGATATCCTTCTCCCACTTGAAGGCATGACCTTTCCCCTCTGATCTCTCTCATACTCTTGAAAACATTCCTCACGGAACAAGATTTGAATTGGGAGAGACAATCTACACTAACCATTTCTGTGGCACAGGCATGGGGCACATGCCTTGCGCTGCCGCACTTACATTGGAATAGACAAGCATTTTCGGGGAAGATGTTCGTAGAAACACGGTTTCTCTGCACTGATGTTTCCTGAGACTGAAGTGCACGCCGCCTGTTTCGGGTTCAACACATACCTGTTGTGACTATGTTTTCCCCGTGACGCCAGTCGTAAGCTCGAAGTCGGGTTTGACACAGACTTGTTTCGCGCAGTTGAGTCTGTGGCTTTCCTTTGGCGAACTCACATACATTTGGAAACCCCTTTTAGCGTCGTGACCCATGGTGTCCATTGAGCGAAGCCCTCCATACAAAGTAGTTCCACGAGGAAGGTATATCAGGCCTTTCCTCTGCTTCCTTTCACACTTGGCGTATGCCCGCCTCGATCCTTCGGAAAGGAGAAGGTAGACGAAGGACCGCTCCTCCACAGCATTGCTTTTTAGAATTAAGTGTAGAGCTCGTTCCTTACACTTCCTCCGATTTCCACACACACACCTCTCTAGGGGACAACTTGTTAGTTGGTGGTCACATTCGACCCACATGTCTCTTCACAATTCAGCGTATGGCACTTTCCTTACGCGTTCACACGAAGTCCTGAAAGCGCTTCTATCTTCCTGAAACAAGATTTGAGTTGAGAGAAGCTTTCGACACAACTCTTTCTCAAACAGTGGTATATGGCACAGGAGTTGTGCCTTCACTGGTAACGTTGGAAAGTTCTTCCATCTTTTTCCCTGCAGGTGGCAGTGGAAAGACTATTTCCCTACCGTTTTGTTCTTTGAGAGGTGAGTGTAAGACCCTTACCTTATATAGCAACACTCATCTCTCCAAAGGCTTCTTTCTTCAAGAACCCAGATGTTAGCACGAAAGCCTGTTGGACATGGACTCGTTTCTCAGAATTCAGTGTGAGGCTACTACTACTGAGGCTAGTCCACGTGCATTTGAAGACCCATCCACCTCCATGACACGGGACTTGATGGAGAGAAACCCTCCGCCCAACGGGTTCCTCCCTGTAGAGGATCGCGCGTTCCATCGCTTTGTCGTTCACGCTAGGTTTCCCAAGCTGCTTCCATCCTTACGAAAAGAGGTGGTAGTCGAAGGACGGCAACCCTCGAGATTTGTTCTTAGAGTTTAACAGACGTATGCCATCTTCCTTACGCTTCCGCACATTATCCATGTCCATGCACATCTTTCTTCATGGCCACGACAGTAGGCCAATTCGGAGCGGAGAGCTACGTCGAGCCGATGTCCCTTACGCCTTCACACCCACTACGGAAAACACTTTCCTCTCACCGAAACGATATGATAGTTGAGGGAAGACTTCTTCACAAGTGGTTTCTCAAGCACCGTCACAGGGCCCATTCTAGGTGCCTGCACCATTTCATGCTAAAGTGCTTCTCATCCTTCCGTGTATGTCTTTCTTGACGGATTTCCTTCTCACACGTAAAACCGTGTCCTTTTCCATCTGCTCTCACTCCTACTCTTGAAAACACTTCTCACGGAACAGGATTTGAATGGCGACAGACTATCGACACTAAGGACTTCTGTAGCACAGGCATGGGGCCCATACATTGCGATTTCACACTTCCATGGGAAAAGCCTACCATTTTCAGGGAAGATGTTAGTAGACACACGGTTTCTCGGGAGTGGTGTTTCTTCAGACTGAAGAGCACTCCCTTCGTTTAGGATTCAACACGTACGTTTGGTGACTAGGGATTCCGCGGGAACCCAGTTGGAAGCTCCAAGTCGCGTTTGACAGAGACTTGCTTCGCAGAGATTCGTGTATGCCTTTCCTTCGGCGAAGGCGCCTACATTTGAACACCCTTCCATCGTCGTGACACATGGTGTTCGTTGAGAAATGCCCTCCATAAGAATTTGTTCCGCGAGTAAGGTAGATCTCTCTTCCTTCCCCTCCGGATTCTTTCACACTTTGCTTCAAGCCGCTTCGTTCCTTAGCAAAGCAGATGGCAGTCGAAGGAACGCACCGCCACAGCGTTGTTTCTTAGACTTAAGTGTATAGCGCGTTCCTTACGCTTCCTCCCATTTCCAGACACACTCCTCTCTAGCGGACTACTAGTGTGTTGGTGGTCACATTCGAGCCACATGTTTCTTCACCATTCAGCGTGTGGTGTTCTCCTTGTGTTTTCACACAAAGTACTGACAACGCTTCTATCTTCCCGAAACAAGATCTGAGTTGGGAGAAGCTTTCGACACAAGTTCGTTCTCAAGCAGTGTTATATGGCACAGTACTTGTGCCTTCGCTTTTAACGTCGGAACCTTCCTCCATCTTCTTCCCTGGAGATGGTCGTGGAAAGGCGATTTCTCTACCGTTCTGTTCCTTGAGAGCCGAGTGTCAGACGCTTACACATACATCTCCAACGGCTTCATGCTTCCCGAACCAAGAGGTTAGCCCGAAATCGTGTTGGGCGTGGCCTTGTTTCTCTGAGTTCAGTGGAAGGCGCTGCTGAGGCGAGCTCACGTACATTTGAAGGCCCTTCCAACGTCATGACACAAGACTTTCGTGGAGAGAAACCCCCCGCACAACGTGTTCCTCGCCGTAGTGTATCGCGCTTTCCGTCTCTTTTCGTTCGCACTAAGTTGTAACAAGGTGCTTCCACCCGTAGGGAAAGAGCTGGTCGTCGACGGACGGCAACCCTCTAGATTTGTTCTTAGAGTTAAACACCCGTAGGCCATCCTCCTTATGCTTCCTCACATCATACATTTCCATACTCATCCTTCTTCGTGGAACGACAGTAGACACATTCGGAACGGACGGCTAACTCTAGGGTACGTCCCTCATGCCTTCACACCCACTAGGGAAAACACTTTTATCTTCCTGAAACAATATGATAGCTGAGGGAAGACTTCCTCACAAGCGGTTGGTCAAGCACCGTCACAGGGCACGGCACATTCTTTATGCCTTCACACGTTCCTACCAGAATGCCGCGCATACGTCGGTGTATGGCTTTCCAGGATTTCCTTCTCCCACTTGAAGGCATGACATTTCCCGTCTGCTCTCTTTCATACTCTTGGAAACATTCTTCACGGAACAAGATTTGAATCGGGAGAGACAATCTACACTAACTATTTCTGTGGCACAGGCCTGGGGCACATGCCTTGCGCTGCCACACTTCCACTGGAATAGACAAGCATTTTCAGGGAAGATGTTAGAAGAAACACGGTTTCTCTGTTTCCTCAGACTGAAGTGCACGCCGCCTGTTCCGGATTCAACAAATACCTGTTGTGACTCTGATTTCCCCGTGACGCCAGTCGTAAGCTCGAAGTCGGGTTTGACTCAGACTTGTTTCGCGCAGCTGAGTCTGTGGCTTTCCTCTGGCGAACTCACATACATTTGGAAAACCCTTCAGGCGTCGTGACCCATGTTGCCCATTGGGAGAAGCCCTCCATAAATGTTGTTCCACGAGGAAGGTATATCAGGCTTTTCCTCCGCTTCCTTTCACACTTGGCGCAAGGCCGCTTCGATCCTTCGGAAAGGAGAAGGTAGACGAAGGACCACACCGCCACAGCGTTGTTTCTTAGACTTAAGTGTATAGTACGTTCCTTACGCTTCCTCCCATTTCCAGGCACACTCCTCTCTAGGGGACTACTAGTGTGTTGGTGGTCACATTCGAGCCACATGTTTCTTCACCATTCAGCGTGTGGTGTTCTCCTTGTGTTTTCACACAAAGTACTGACAACGCTTCTATCTTCCCGAAACAAGATCTGAGTTGGGAGAAGCTTTCGACACAAGTTCGTTCTCAAGCAGTGGTATATGGCACTGTACTTGTCCCTTCGCTTTTAACGTCGGGACTTTCCTCCATCTTCTTCCCTGTAGATGGTCGTGGAAAGGCGATTTCTCTACCGTTTTGTTCCTTGAGAGCTTAGTGTCAGACACCTACACCTATGTCTCCAAAGGCTTCATGCTTCCCGAACCAAGAGGTGAGCACGAAATCGTGTTGGACGTGGCCTTGTTTCTCTGTGTCCAGTGGAAGGCGCTGCTGAGGCGAGCACACGTATATTTGATGGCACTCCAACTTCATGACACAAGACTTTCGTGGAGAGAAACCCTCCCCACAACGTGTTCCTCACCGTAGTGTATCGTACTTTCCGTCTCTTTCCTTTCGCACTACGTTGTAACAAGGTGCTTCCATCCGTAGGGAAAGAGCTGGTCGTCGACGGACGGCAAACCTCTAGATTTGTTCTTAGAGTTAACCATGGGGAGGCAATCCTCCTCATGCTTCCTCACATCATACATATCCATACTCATCCTTCTTCATGGAACGACAGGAGACACATTCGGGACGGACGGCTAACTCTTGGGTACGTCCCTCATGCCTTCACACCCACTACGGAAAACACTTTTATCTTCCTGAAACTGTAGGATAGCTGAGGGAGGACTTCTTCCCAAGCGGTTGGTCAAGCAACGTCCCAGGTGACGGCACATTCTCTATGCCTTCACACGTTCATGCCAGGATGCCGCTCATACGTAGGTGTATGGCTTTCCAGGATATCCTTCTCCCACTTGAAGGCATGACCTTTCCCCTCTGATCTCTCTCATACTCTTGAAAACATTCCTCACGGAACAAGATTTGAATTGGGAGAGACAATCTACACTAACCATTTCTGTGGCACAGGCATGGGGCACATGCCTTGCGCTGCCGCACTTACATTGGAATAGACAAGCATTTTCGGGGAAGATGTTCGTAGAAACACGGTTTCTCTGCACTGATGTTTCCTGAGACTGAAGTGCACGCCGCCTGTTTCGGGTTCAACACATACCTGTTGTGACTATGTTTTCCCCGTGACGCCAGTCGTAAGCTCGAAGTCGGGTTTGACACAGACTTGTTTCGCGCAGTTGAGTCTGTGGCTTTCCTTTGGCGAACTCACATACATTTGGAAACCCCTTTTAGCGTCGTGACCCATGGTGTCCATTGAGCGAAGCCCTCCATACAAAGTAGTTCCACGAGGAAGGTATATCAGGCCTTTCCTCTGCTTCCTTTCACACTTGGCGTATGCCCGCCTCGATCCTTCGGAAAGGAGAAGGTAGACGAAGGACCGCTCCTCCACAGCATTGCTTTTTAGAATTAAGTGTAGAGCTCGTTCCTTACACTTCCTCCGATTTCCACACACACACCTCTCTAGGGGACAACTTGTTAGTTGGTGGTCACATTCGACCCACATGTCTCTTCACAATTCAGCGTATGGCACTTTCCTTACGCCTTCACACGAAGTCCTGAAAGCGCTTCTATCTTCCTGAAACAAGATTTGAGTTGAGAGAAGCTTTCGACACAACTCTTTCTCAAACAGTGGTATATGGCACAGGAGTTGTGCCTTCACTGGTAACGTTGGAAAGTTCTTCCATCTTTTTCCCTGCAGGTGGCAGTGGAAAGACTATTTCCCTACCGTTTTGTTCTTTGAGAGGTGAGTGTAAGACCCTTACCTTATATAGCAACACTCATCTCTCCAAAGGCTTCTTTCTTCAAGAACCCAGATGTTAGCACGAAAGCCTGTTGGACATGGACTCGTTTCTCAGAATTCAGTGTGAGGCTACTACTACTGAGGCTAGTCCACGTGCATTTGAAGACCCATCCACCTCCATGACACGGGACTTGATGGAGAGAAACCCTCCGCCCAACGGGTTCCTCCCTGTAGAGGATCGCGCGTTCCATCGCTTTGTCGTTCACGCTAGGTTTCCCAAGCTGCTTCCATCCTTACGAAAAGAGGTGGTAGTCGAAGGACGGCAACCCTCGAGATTTGTTCTTAGAGTTTAACAGACGTATGCCATCTTCCTTACGCTTCCGCACATTATCCATGTCCATGCACATCTTTCTTCATGGCCACGACAGTAGGCCAATTCGGAGCGGAGAGCTACGTCGAGCCGATGTCCCTTACGCCTTCACACCCACTACGGAAAACACTTTCCTCTCACCGAAACGATATGATAGTTGAGGGAAGACTTCTTCACAAGTGGTTTCTCAAGCACCGTCACAGGGCCCATTCTAGGTGCCTGCACCATTTCATGCTAAAGTGCTTCTCATCCTTCCGTGTATGTCTTTCTTGACGGATTTCCTTCTCACACGTAAAACCGTGTCCTTTTCCATCTGCTCTCACTCCTACTCTTGAAAACACTTCTCACGGAACAGGATTTGAATGGCGACAGACTATCGACACTAAGGACTTCTGTAGCACAGGCATGGGGCCCATACATTGCGATTTCACACTTCCATGGGAAAAGCCTACCATTTTCAGGGAAGATGTTAGTAGACACACGGTTTCTCGGGAGTGGTGTTTCTTCAGACTGAAGAGCACTCCCTTCGTTTAGGATTCAACACGTACGTTTGGTGACTAGGGATTCCGCGGGAACCCAGTTGGAAGCTCCAAGTCGCGTTTGACAGAGACTTGCTTCGCAGAGATTCGTGTATGCCTTTCCTTCGGCGAAGGCGCCTACATTTGAACACCCTTCCATCGTCGTGACACATGGTGTTCGTTGAGAAATGCCCTCCATAAGAATTTGTTCCGCGAGTAAGGTAGATCTCTCTTCCTTCCCCTCCGGATTCTTTCACACTTTGCTTCAAGCCGCTTCGTTCCTTAGCAAAGCAGATGGCAGTCGAAGGAACGCACCGCCACAGCGTTGTTTCTTAGACTTAAGTGTATAGCGCGTTCCTTACGCTTCCTCCCATTTCCAGACACACTCCTCTCTAGGGGACTACTAGTGTGTTGGTGGTCACATTCGAGCCACATGTTTCTTCACCATTCAGCGTGTGGTGTTCTCCTTGTGTTTTCACACAAAGTACTGACAACGCTTCTATCTTCCCGAAACAAGATCTGAGTTGGGAGAAGCTTTCGACACAAGTTCGTTCTCAAGCAGTGTTATATGGCACAGTACTTGTGCCTTCGCTTTTAACGTCGGAACCTTCCTCCATCTTCTTCCCTGGAGATGGTCGTGGAAAGGCGATTTCTCTACCGTTCTGTTCCTTGAGAGCCGAGTGTCAGACGCTTACACATACATCTCCAACGGCTTCATGCTTCCCGAACCAAGAGGTTAGCCCGAAATCGTGTTGGGCGTGGCCTTGTTTCTCTGAGTTCAGTGGAAGGCGCTGCTGAGGCGAGCTCACGTACATTTGAAGGCCCTTCCAACGTCATGACACAAGACTTTCGTGGAGAGAAACCCCCCGCACAACGTGTTCCTCGCCGTAGTGTATCGCGCTTTCCGTCTCTTTTCGTTCGCACTAAGTTGTAACAAGGTGCTTCCACCCGTAGGGAAAGAGCTGGTCGTCGACGGACGGCAACCCTCTAGATTTGTTCTTAGAGTTAAACACCCGTAGGCCATCCTCCTTATGCTTCCTCACATCATACATTTCCATACTCATCCTTCTTCGTGGAACGACAGTAGACACATTCGGAACGGACGGCTAACTCTAGGGTACGTCCCTCATGCCTTCACACCCACTAGGGAAAACACTTTTATCTTCCTGAAACAATATGATAGCTGAGGGAAGACTTCCTCACAAGCGGTTGGTCAAGCACCGTCACAGGGCACGGCACATTCTTTATGCCTTCACACGTTCCTACCAGAATACCGCGCATACGTCGGTGTATGGCTTTCCAGGATTTCCTTCTCCCACTTGAAGGCATGACATTTCCCGTCTGCTCTCTTTCATACTCTTGGAAACATTCTTCACGGAACAAGATTTGAATCGGGAGAGACAATCTACACTAACTATTTCTGTGGCACAGGCCTGGGGCACATGCCTTGCGCTGCCACACTTCCACTGGAATAGACAAGCATTTTCAGGGAAGATGTTAGAAGAAACACGGTTTCTCTGTTTCCTCAGACTGAAGTGCACGCCGCCTGTTTCGGATTCAACAAATACCTGTTGTGACTCTGATTTCCCCGTGACGCCAGTCGTAAGCTCGAAGTCGGGTTTGACTCAGACTTGTTTCGCGCAGCTGAGTCTGTGGCTTTCCTCTGGCGAACTCACATACATTTGGAAAACCCTTCAGGCGTCGTGACCCATGTTGCCCATTGGGAGAAGCCCTCCATAAATGTTGTTCCACGAGGAAGGTATATCAGGCTTTTCCTCCGCTTCCTTTCACACTTGGCGCAAGGCCGCTTCGATCCTTCGGAAAGGAGAAGGTAGACGAAGGACCGCACCGCCACAGCGTTGTTTCTTAGACTTAAGTGTATAGTACGTTCCTTACGCTTCCTCCCATTTCCAGGCACACTCCTCTCTAGGGGACTACTAGTGTGTTGGTGGTCACATTCGAGCCACATGTTTCTTCACCATTCAGCGTGTGGTGTTCTCCTTGTGTTTTCACACAAAGTACTGACAACGCTTCTATCTTCCCGAAACAAGATCTGAGTTGGGAGAAGCTTTCGACACAAGTTCGTTCTCAAGCAGTGGTATATGGCACTGTACTTGTCCCTTCGCTTTTAACGTCGGGACTTTCCTCCATCTTCTTCCCTGTAGATGGTCGTGGAAAGGCGATTTCTCTACCGTTTTGTTCCTTGAGAGCTTAGTGTCAGACACCTACACCTATGTCTCCAAAGGCTTCATGCTTCCCGAACCAAGAGGTGAGCACGAAATCGTGTTGGACGTGGCCTTGTTTCTCTGTGTCCAGTGGAAGGCGCTGCTGAGGCGAGCACACGTATATTTGATGGCACTCCAACTTCATGACACAAGACTTTCGTGGAGAGAAACCCTCCCCACAACGTGTTCCTCACCGTAGTGTATCGTACTTTCCGTCTCTTTCCTTTCGCACTACGTTGTAACAAGGTGCTTCCATCCGTAGGGAAAGAGCTGGTCGTCGACGGACGGCAAACCTCTAGATTTGTTCTTAGAGTTAACCATGGGGAGGCAATCCTCCTCATGCTTCCTCACATCATACATATCCATACTCATCCTTCTTCATGGAACGACAGGAGACACATTCGGGACGGACGGCTAACTCTTGGGTACGTCCCTCATGCCTTCACACCCACTACGGAAAACACTTTTATCTTCCTGAAAATGTAGGATAGCTGAGGGAGGACTTCTTCCCAAGCGGTTGGTCAAGCAACGTCCCAGGTGACGGCACATTCTCTATGCCTTCACACGTTCATGCCAGGATGCCGCTCATACGTAGGTGTATGGCTTTCCAGGATATCCTTCTCCCACTTGAAGGCATGACCTTTCCCCTCTGATCTCTCTCATACTCTTGAAAACATTCCTCACGGAACAAGATTTGAATTGGGAGAGACAATCTACACTAACCATTTCTGTGGCACAGGCATGGGGCACATGCCTTGCGCTGCCGCACTTACATTGGAATAGACAAGCATTTTCGGGGAAGATGTTCGTAGAAACACGGTTTCTCTGCACTGATGTTTCCTGAGACTGAAGTGCACGCCGCCTGTTTCGGGTTCAACACATACCTGTTGTGACTATGTTTTCCCCGTGACGCCAGTCGTAAGCTCGAAGTCGGGTTTGACACAGACTTGTTTCGCGCAGTTGAGTCTGTGGCTTTCCTTTGGCGAACTCACATACATTTGGAAACCCCTTTTAGCGTCGTGACCCATGGTGTCCATTGAGCGAAGCCCTCCATACAAAGTAGTTCCACGAGGAAGGTATATCAGGCCTTTCCTCTGCTTCCTTTCACACTTGGCGTATGCCCGCCTCGATCCTTCGGAAAGGAGAAGGTAGACGAAGGACCGCTCCTCCACAGCATTGCTTTTTAGAATTAAGTGTAGAGCTCGTTCCTTACACTTCCTCCGATTTCCACACACACACCTCTCTAGGGGACAACTTGTTAGTTGGTGGTCACATTCGACCCACATGTCTCTTCACAATTCAGCGTATGGCACTTTCCTTACGCGTTCACACGAAGTCCTGAAAGCGCTTCTATCTTCCTGAAACAAGATTTGAGTTGAGAGAAGCTTTCGACACAACTCTTTCTCAAACAGTGGTATATGGCACAGGAGTTGTGCCTTCACTGGTAACGTTGGAAAGTTCTTCCATCTTTTTCCCTGCAGGTGGCAGTGGAAAGACTATTTCCCTACCGTTTTGTTCTTTGAGAGGTGAGTGTAAGACCCTTACCTTATATAGCAACACTCATCTCTCCAAAGGCTTCTTTCTTCAAGAACCCAGATGTTAGCACGAAAGCCTGTTGGACATGGACTCGTTTCTCAGAATTCAGTGTGAGGCTACTACTACTGAGGCTAGTCCACGTGCATTTGAAGACCCATCCACCTCCATGACACAGGACTTGATGGAGAGAAACCCTCCGCCCAACGGGTTCCTCCCTGTAGAGGATCGCGCGTTCCATCGCTTTGTCGTTCACGCTAGGTTTCCCAAGCTGCTTCCATCCTTACGAAAAGAGGTGGTAGTCGAAGGACGGCAACCCTCGAGATTTGTTCTTAGAGTTTAACAGACGTATGCCATCTTCCTTACGCTTCCGCACATTATCCATGTCCATGCACATCTTTCTTCATGGCCACGACAGTAGGCCAATTCGGAGCGGAGAGCTACGTCGAGCCGATGTCCCTTACGCCTTCACACCCACTACGGAAAACACTTTCCTCTCACCGAAACGATATGATAGTTGAGGGAAGACTTCTTCACAAGTGGTTTCTCAAGCACCGTCACAGGGCCCATTCTAGGTGCCTGCACCATTTCATGCTAAAGTGCTTCTCATCCTTCCGTGTATGTCTTTCTTGACGGATTTCCTTCTCACACGTAAAACCGTGTCCTTTTCCATCTGCTCTCACTCCTACTCTTGAAAACACTTCTCACGGAACAGGATTTGAATGGCGACAGACTATCGACACTAAGGACTTCTGTAGCACAGGCATGGGGCCCATACATTGCGATTTCACACTTCCATGGGAAAAGCCTACCATTTTCAGGGAAGATGTTAGTAGACACACGGTTTCTCGGGAGTGGTGTTTCTTCAGACTGAAGAGCACTCCCTTCGTTTAGGATTCAACACGTACGTTTGGTGACTAGGGATTCCGCGGGAACCCAGTTGGAAGCTCCAAGTCGCGTTTGACAGAGACTTGCTTCGCAGAGATTCGTGTATGCCTTTCCTTCGGCGAAGGCGCCTACATTTGAACACCCTTCCATCGTCGTGACACATGGTGTTCGTTGAGAAATGCCCTCCATAAGAATTTGTTCCGCGAGTAAGGTAGATCTCTCTTCCTTCCCCTCCGGATTCTTTCACACTTTGCTTCAAGCCGCTTCGTTCCTTAGCAAAGCAGATGGCAGTCGAAGGAACGCACCGCCACAGCGTTGTTTCTTAGACTTAAGTGTATAGCGCGTTCCTTACGCTTCCTCCCATTTCCAGACACACTCCTCTCTAGGGGACTACTAGTGTGTTGGTGGTCACATTCGAGCCACATGTTTCTTCACCATTCAGCGTGTGGTGTTCTCCTTGTGTTTTCACACAAAGTACTGACAACGCTTCTATCTTCCCGAAACAAGATCTGAGTTGGGAGAAGCTTTCGACACAAGTTCGTTCTCAAGCAGTGTTATATGGCACAGTACTTGTGCCTTCGCTTTTAACGTCGGAACCTTCCTCCATCTTCTTCCCTGGAGATGGTCGTGGAAAGGCGATTTCTCTACCGTTTTGTTCCTTGAGAGCCGAGTGTCAGACGCTTACACATACATCTCCAACGGCTTCATGCTTCCCGAACCAAGAGGTTAGCCCGAAATCGTGTTGGGCGTGGCCTTGTTTCTCTGAGTTCAGTGGAAGGCGCTGCTGAGGCGAGCTCACGTACATTTGAAGGCCCTTCCAACGTCATGACACAAGACTTTCGTGGAGAGAAACCCCCCGCACAACGTGTTCCTCGCCGTAGTGTATCGCGCTTTCCGTCTCTTTTCGTTCGCACTAAGTTGTAACAAGGTGCTTCCACCCGTAGGGAAAGAGCTGGTCGTCGACGGACGGCAACCCTCTAGATTTGTTCTTAGAGTTAAACACCCGTAGGCCATCCTCCTTATGCTTCCTCACATCATACATTTCCATACTCATCCTTCTTCGTGGAACGACAGTAGACACATTCGGAACGGACGGCTAACTCTAGGGTACGTCCCTCATGCCTTCACACCCACTAGGGAAAACACTTTTATCTTCCTGAAACAATATGATAGCTGAGGGAAGACTTCCTCACAAGCGGTTGGTCAAGCACCGTCACAGGGCACGGCACATTCTTTATGCCTTCACACGTTCCTACCAGAATGCCGCGCATACGTCGGTGTATGGCTTTCCAGGATTTCCTTCTCCCACTTGAAGGCATGACATTTCCCGTCTGCTCTCTTTCATACTCTTGGAAACATTCTTCACGGAACAAGATTTGAATCGGGAGAGACAATCTACACTAACTATTTCTGTGGCACAGGCCTGGGGCACATGCCTTGCGCTGCCACACTTCCACTGGAATAGACAAGCATTTTCAGGGAAGATGTTAGAAGAAACACGGTTTCTCTGTTTCCTCAGACTGAAGTGCACGCCGCCTGTTTCGGATTCAACAAATACCTGTTGTGACTCTGATTTCCCCGTGACGCCAGTCGTAAGCTCGAAGTCGGGTTTGACTCAGACTTGTTTCGCGCAGCTGAGTCTGTGGCTTTCCTCTGGCGAACTCACATACATTTGGAAAACCCTTCAGGCGTCGTGACCCATGTTGCCCATTGGGAGAAGCCCTCCATAAATGTTGTTCCACGAGGAAGGTATATCAGGCTTTTCCTCCGCTTCCTTTCACACTTGGCGCAAGGCCGCTTCGATCCTTCGGAAAGGAGAAGGTAGACGAAGGACCGCACCGCCACAGCGTTGTTTCTTAGACTTAAGTGTATAGTACGTTCCTTACGCTTCCTCCCATTTCCAGGCACACTCCTCTCTAGGGGACTACTAGTGTGTTGGTGGTCACATTCGAGCCACATGTTTCTTCACCATTCAGCGTGTGGTGTTCTCCTTGTGTTTTCACACAAAGTACTGACAACGCTTCTATCTTCCCGAAACAAGATCTGAGTTGGGAGAAGCTTTCGACACAAGTTCGTTCTCAAGCAGTGGTATATGGCACTGTACTTGTCCCTTCGCTTTTAACGTCGGGACTTTCCTCCATCTTCTTCCCTGTAGATGGTCGTGGAAAGGCGATTTCTCTACCGTTTTGTTCCTTGAGAGCTTAGTGTCAGACACCTACACCTATGTCTCCAAAGGCTTCATGCTTCCCGAACCAAGAGGTGAGCACGAAATCGTGTTGGACGTGGCCTTGTTTCTCTGTGTCCAGTGGAAGGCGCTGCTGAGGCGAGCACACGTATATTTGATGGCACTCCAACTTCATGACACAAGACTTTCGTGGAGAGAAACCCTCCCCACAACGTGTTCCTCACCGTAGTGTATCGTACTTTCCGTCTCTTTCCTTTCGCACTACGTTGTAACAAGGTGCTTCCATCCGTAGGGAAAGAGCTGGTCGTCGACGGACGGCAAACCTCTAGATTTGTTCTTAGAGTTAACCATGGGGAGGCAATCCTCCTCATGCTTCCTCACATCATACATATCCATACTCATCCTTCTTCATGGAACGACAGGAGACACATTCGGGACGGACGGCTAACTCTTGGGTACGTCCCTCATGCCTTCACACCCACTACGGAAAACACTTTTATCTTCCTGAAACTGTAGGATAGCTGAGGGAGGACTTCTTCCCAAGCGGTTGGTCAAGCAACGTCCCAGGTGACGGCACATTCTCTATGCCTTCACACGTTCATGCCAGGATGCCGCTCATACGTAGGTGTATGGCTTTCCAGGATATCCTTCTCCCACTTGAAGGCATGACCTTTCCCCTCTGATCTCTCTCATACTCTTGAAAACATTCCTCACGGAACAAGATTTGAATTGGGAGAGACAATCTACACTAACCATTTCTGTGGCACAGGCATGGGGCACATGCCTTGCGCTGCCGCACTTACATTGGAATAGACAAGCATTTTCGGGGAAGATGTTCGTAGAAACACGGTTTCTCTGCACTGATGTTTCCTGAGACTGAAGTGCACGCCGCCTGTTTCGGGTTCAACACATACCTGTTGTGACTATGTTTTCCCCGTGACGCCAGTCGTAAGCTCGAAGTCGGGTTTGACACAGACTTGTTTCGCGCAGTTGAGTCTGTGGCTTTCCTTTGGCGAACTCACATACATTTGGAAACCCCTTTTAGCGTCGTGACCCATGGTGTCCATTGAGCGAAGCCCTCCATACAAAGTAGTTCCACGAGGAAGGTATATCAGGCCTTTCCTCTGCTTCCTTTCACACTTGGCGTATGCCCGCCTCGATCCTTCGGAAAGGAGAAGGTAGACGAAGGACCGCTCCTCCACAGCATTGCTTTTTAGAATTAAGTGTAGAGCTCGTTCCTTACACTTCCTCCGATTTCCACACACACACCTCTCTAGGGGACAACTTGTTAGTTGGTGGTCACATTCGACCCACATGTCTCTTCACAATTCAGCGTATGGCACTTTCCTTACGCGTTCACACGAAGTCCTGAAAGCGCTTCTATCTTCCTGAAACAAGATTTGAGTTGAGAGAAGCTTTCGACACAACTCTTTCTCAAACAGTGGTATATGGCACAGGAGTTGTGCCTTCACTGGTAACGTTGGAAAGTTCTTCCATCTTTTTCCCTGCAGGTGGCAGTGGAAAGACTATTTCCCTACCGTTTTGTTCTTTGAGAGGTGAGTGTAAGACCCTTACCTTATATAGCAACACTCATCTCTCCAAAGGCTTCTTTCTTCAAGAACCCAGATGTTAGCACGAAAGCCTGTTGGACATGGACTCGTTTCTCAGAATTCAGTGTGAGGCTACTACTACTGAGGCTAGTCCACGTGCATTTGAAGACCCATCCACCTCCATGACACAGGACTTGATGGAGAGAAACCCTCCGCCCAACGGGTTCCTCCCTGTAGAGGATCGCGCGTTCCATCGCTTTGTCGTTCACGCTAGGTTTCCCAAGCTGCTTCCATCCTTACGAAAAGAGGTGGTAGTCGAAGGACGGCAACCCTCGAGATTTGTTCTTAGAGTTTAACAGACGTATGCCATCTTCCTTACGCTTCCGCACATTATCCATGTCCATGCACATCTTTCTTCATGGCCACGACAGTAGGCCAATTCGGAGCGGAGAGCTACGTCGAGCCGATGTCCCTTACGCCTTCACACCCACTACGGAAAACACTTTCCTCTCACCGAAACGATATGATAGTTGAGGGAAGACTTCTTCACAAGTGGTTTCTCAAGCACCGTCACAGGGCCCATTCTAGGTGCCTGCACCATTTCATGCTAAAGTGCTTCTCATCCTTCCGTGTATGTCTTTCTTGACGGATTTCCTTCTCACACGTAAAACCGTGTCCTTTTCCATCTGCTCTCACTCCTACTCTTGAAAACACTTCTCACGGAACAGGATTTGAATGGCGACAGACTATCGACACTAAGGACTTCTGTAGCACAGGCATGGGGCCCATACATTGCGATTTCACACTTCCATGGGAAAAGCCTACCATTTTCAGGGAAGATGTTAGTAGACACACGGTTTCTCGGGAGTGGTGTTTCTTCAGACTGAAGAGCACTCCCTTCGTTTAGGATTCAACACGTACGTTTGGTGACTAGGGATTCCGCGGGAACCCAGTTGGAAGCTCCAAGTCGCGTTTGACAGAGACTTGCTTCGCAGAGATTCGTGTATGCCTTTCCTTCGGCGAAGGCGCCTACATTTGAACACCCTTCCATCGTCGTGACACATGGTGTTCGTTGAGAAATGCCCTCCATAAGAATTTGTTCCGCGAGTAAGGTAGATCTCTCTTCCTTCCCCTCCGGATTCTTTCACACTTTGCTTCAAGCCGCTTCGTTCCTTAGCAAAGCAGATGGCAGTCGAAGGAACGCACCGCCACAGCGTTGTTTCTTAGACTTAAGTGTATAGCGCGTTCCTTACGCTTCCTCCCATTTCCAGACACACTCCTCTCTAGGGGACTACTAGTGTGTTGGTGGTCACATTCGAGCCACATGTTTCTTCACCATTCAGCGTGTGGTGTTCTCCTTGTGTTTTCACACAAAGTACTGACAACGCTTCTATCTTCCCGAAACAAGATCTGAGTTGGGAGAAGCTTTCGACACAAGTTCGTTCTCAAGCAGTGTTATATGGCACAGTACTTGTGCCTTCGCTTTTAACGTCGGAACCTTCCTCCATCTTCTTCCCTGGAGATGGTCGTGGAAAGGCGATTTCTCTACCGTTTTGTTCCTTGAGAGCCGAGTGTCAGACGCTTACACATACATCTCCAACGGCTTCATGCTTCCCGAACCAAGAGGTTAGCCCGAAATCGTGTTGGGCGTGGCCTTGTTTCTCTGAGTTCAGTGGAAGGCGCTGCTGAGGCGAGCTCACGTACATTTGAAGGCCCTTCCAACGTCATGACACAAGACTTTCGTGGAGAGAAACCCCCCGCACAACGTGTTCCTCGCCGTAGTGTATCGCGCTTTCCGTCTCTTTTCGTTCGCACTAAGTTGTAACAAGGTGCTTCCACCCGTAGGGAAAGAGCTGGTCGTCGACGGACGGCAACCCTCTAGATTTGTTCTTAGAGTTAAACACCCGTAGGCCATCCTCCTTATGCTTCCTCACATCATACATTTCCATACTCATCCTTCTTCGTGGAACGACAGTAGACACATTCGGAACGGACGGCTAACTCTAGGGTACGTCCCTCATGCCTTCACACCCACTAGGGAAAACACTTTTATCTTCCTGAAACAATATGATAGCTGAGGGAAGACTTCCTCACAAGCGGTTGGTCAAGCACCGTCACAGGGCACGGCACATTCTTTATGCCTTCACACGTTCCTACCAGAATGCCGCGCATACGTCGGTGTATGGCTTTCCAGGATTTCCTTCTCCCACTTGAAGGCATGACATTTCCCGTCTGCTCTCTTTCATACTCTTGGAAACATTCTTCACGGAACAAGATTTGAATCGGGAGAGACAATCTACACTAACTATTTCTGTGGCACAGGCCTGGGGCACATGCCTTGCGCTGCCACACTTCCACTGGAATAGACAAGCATTTTCAGGGAAGATGTTAGAAGAAACACGGTTTCTCTGTTTCCTCAGACTGAAGTGCACGCCGCCTGTTTCGGATTCAACAAATACCTGTTGTGACTCTGATTTCCCCGTGACGCCAGTCGTAAGCTCGAAGTCGGGTTTGACTCAGACTTGTTTCGCGCAGCTGAGTCTGTGGCTTTCCTCTGGCGAACTCACATACATTTGGAAAACCCTTCAGGCGTCGTGACCCATGTTGCCCATTGGGAGAAGCCCTCCATAAATGTTGTTCCACGAGGAAGGTATATCAGGCTTTTCCTCCGCTTCCTTTCACACTTGGCGCAAGGCCGCTTCGATCCTTCGGAAAGGAGAAGGTAGACGAAGGACCGCACCGCCACAGCGTTGTTTCTTAGACTTAAGTGTATAGTACGTTCCTTACGCTTCCTCCCATTTCCAGGCACACTCCTCTCTAGGGGACTACTAGTGTGTTGGTGGTCACATTCGAGCCACATGTTTCTTCACCATTCAGCGTGTGGTGTTCTCCTTGTGTTTTCACACAAAGTACTGACAACGCTTCTATCTTCCCGAAACAAGATCTGAGTTGGGAGAAGCTTTCGACACAAGTTCGTTCTCAAGCAGTGGTATATGGCACTGTACTTGTCCCTTCGCTTTTAACGTCGGGACTTTCCTCCATCTTCTTCCCTGTAGATGGTCGTGGAAAGGCGATTTCTCTACCGTTTTGTTCCTTGAGAGCTTAGTGTCAGACACCTACACCTATGTCTCCAAAGGCTTCATGCTTCCCGAACCAAGAGGTGAGCACGAAATCGTGTTGGACGTGGCCTTGTTTCTCTGTGTCCAGTGGAAGGCGCTGCTGAGGCGAGCACACGTATATTTGATGGCACTCCAACTTCATGACACAAGACTTTCGTGGAGAGAAACCCTCCCCACAACGTGTTCCTCACCGTAGTGTATCGTACTTTCCGTCTCTTTCCTTTCGCACTACGTTGTAACAAGGTGCTTCCATCCGTAGGGAAAGAGCTGGTCGTCGACGGACGGCAAACCTCTAGATTTGTTCTTAGAGTTAACCATGGGGAGGCAATCCTCCTCATGCTTCCTCACATCATACATATCCATACTCATCCTTCTTCATGGAACGACAGGAGACACATTCGGGACGGACGGCTAACTCTTGGGTACGTCCCTCATGCCTTCACACCCACTACGGAAAACACTTTTATCTTCCTGAAACTGTAGGATAGCTGAGGGAGGACTTCTTCCCAAGCGGTTGGTCAAGCAACGTCCCAGGTGACGGCACATTCTCTATGCCTTCACACGTTCATGCCAGGATGCCGCTCATACGTAGGTGTATGGCTTTCCAGGATATCCTTCTCCCACTTGAAGGCATGACCTTTCCCCTCTGATCTCTCTCATACTCTTGAAAACATTCCTCACGGAACAAGATTTGAATTGGGAGAGACAATCTACACTAACCATTTCTGTGGCACAGGCATGGGGCACATGCCTTGCGCTGCCGCACTTACATTGGAATAGACAAGCATTTTCGGGGAAGATGTTCGTAGAAACACGGTTTCTCTGCACTGATGTTTCCTGAGACTGAAGGGCACGCCGCCTGTTTCGGGTTCAACACATACCTGTTGTGACTATGTTTTCCCCGTGACGCCAGTCGTAAGCTCGAAGTCGGGTTTGACACAGACTTGTTTCGCGCAGTTGAGTCTGTGGCTTTCCTTTGGCGAACTCACATACATTTGGAAACCCCTTTTAGCGTCGTGACCCATGGTGTCCATTGAGCGAAGCCCTCCATACAAAGTAGTTCCACGAGGAAGGTATATCAGGCCTTTCCTCTGCTTCCTTTCACACTTGGCGTATGCCCGCCTCGATCCTTCGGAAAGGAGAAGGTAGACGAAGGACCGCTCCTCCACAGCATTGCTTTTTAGAATTAAGTGTAGAGCTCGTTCCTTACACTTCCTCCGATTTCCACACACACACCTCTCTAGGGGACAACTTGTTAGTTGGTGGTCACATTCGACCCACATGTCTCTTCACAATTCAGCGTATGGCACTTTCCTTACGCGTTCACACGAAGTCCTGAAAGCGCTTCTATCTTCCTGAAACAAGATTTGAGTTGAGAGAAGCTTTCGACACAACTCTTTCTCAAACAGTGGTATATGGCACAGGAGTTGTGCCTTCACTGGTAACGTTGGAAAGTTCTTCCATCTTTTTCCCTGCAGGTGGCAGTGGAAAGACTATTTCCCTACCGTTTTGTTCTTTGAGAGGTGAGTGTAAGACCCTTACCTTATATAGCAACACTCATCTCTCCAAAGGCTTCTTTCTTCAAGAACCCAGATGTTAGCACGAAAGCCTGTTGGACATGGACTCGTTTCTCAGAATTCAGTGTGAGGCTACTACTACTGAGGCTAGTCCACGTGCATTTGAAGACCCATCCACCTCCATGACACAGGACTTGATGGAGAGAAACCCTCCGCCCAACGGGTTCCTCCCTGTAGAGGATCGCGCGTTCCATCGCTTTGTCGTTCACGCTAGGTTTCCCAAGCTGCTTCCATCCTTACGAAAAGAGGTGGTAGTCGAAGGACGGCAACCCTCGAGATTTGTTCTTAGAGTTTAACAGACGTATGCCATCTTCCTTACGCTTCCGCACATTATCCATGTCCATGCACATCTTTCTTCATGGCCACGACAGTAGGCCAATTCGGAGCGGAGAGCTACGTCGAGCCGATGTCCCTTACGCCTTCACACCCACTACGGAAAACACTTTCCTCTCACCGAAACGATATGATAGTTGAGGGAAGACTTCTTCACAAGTGGTTTCTCAAGCACCGTCACAGGGCCCATTCTAGGTGCCTGCACCATTTCATGCTAAAGTGCTTCTCATCCTTCCGTGTATGTCTTTCTTGACGGATTTCCTTCTCACACGTAAAACCGTGTCCTTTTCCATCTGCTCTCACTCCTACTCTTGAAAACACTTCTCACGGAACAGGATTTGAATGGCGACAGACTATCGACACTAAGGACTTCTGTAGCACAGGCATGGGGCCCATACATTGCGATTTCACACTTCCATGGGAAAAGCCTACCATTTTCAGGGAAGATGTTAGTAGACACACGGTTTCTCGGGAGTGGTGTTTCTTCAGACTGAAGAGCACTCCCTTCGTTTAGGATTCAACACGTACGTTTGGTGACTAGGGATTCCGCGGGAACCCAGTTGGAAGCTCCAAGTCGCGTTTGACAGAGACTTGCTTCGCAGAGATTCGTGTATGCCTTTCCTTCGGCGAAGGCGCCTACATTTGAACACCCTTCCATCGTCGTGACACATGGTGTTCGTTGAGAAATGCCCTCCATAAGAATTTGTTCCGCGAGTAAGGTAGATCTCTCTTCCTTCCCCTCCGGATTCTTTCACACTTTGCTTCAAGCCGCTTCGTTCCTTAGCAAAGCAGATGGCAGTCGAAGGAACGCACCGCCACAGCGTTGTTTCTTAGACTTAAGTGTATAGCGCGTTCCTTACGCTTCCTCCCATTTCCAGACACACTCCTCTCTAGGGGACTACTAGTGTGTTGGTGGTCACATTCGAGCCACATGTTTCTTCACCATTCAGCGTGTGGTGTTCTCCTTGTGTTTTCACACAAAGTACTGACAACGCTTCTATCTTCCCGAAACAAGATCTGAGTTGGGAGAAGCTTTCGACACAAGTTCGTTCTCAAGCAGTGTTATATGGCACAGTACTTGTGCCTTCGCTTTTAACGTCGGAACCTTCCTCCATCTTCTTCCCTGGAGATGGTCGTGGAAAGGCGATTTCTCTACCGTTTTGTTCCTTGAGAGCCGAGTGTCAGACGCTTACACATACATCTCCAACGGCTTCATGCTTCCCGAACCAAGAGGTTAGCCCGAAATCGTGTTGGGCGTGGCCTTGTTTCTCTGAGTTCAGTGGAAGGCGCTGCTGAGGCGAGCTCACGTACATTTGAAGGCCCTTCCAACGTCATGACACAAGACTTTCGTGGAGAGAAACCCCCCGCACAACGTGTTCCTCGCCGTAGTGTATCGCGCTTTCCGTCTCTTTTCGTTCGCACTAAGTTGTAACAAGGTGCTTCCACCCGTAGGGAAAGAGCTGGTCGTCGACGGACGGCAACCCTCTAGATTTGTTCTTAGAGTTAAACACCCGTAGGCCATCCTCCTTATGCTTCCTCACATCATACATTTCCATACTCATCCTTCTTCGTGGAACGACAGTAGACACATTCGGAACGGACGGCTAACTCTAGGGTACGTCCCTCATGCCTTCACACCCACTAGGGAAAACACTTTTATCTTCCTGAAACAATATGATAGCTGAGGGAAGACTTCCTCACAAGCGGTTGGTCAAGCACCGTCACAGGGCACGGCACATTCTTTATGCCTTCACACGTTCCTACCAGAATGCCGCGCATACGTCGGTGTATGGCTTTCCAGGATTTCCTTCTCCCACTTGAAGGCATGACATTTCCCGTCTGCTCTCTTTCATACTCTTGGAAACATTCCTCACGGAACAAGATTTGAATCGGGAGAGACAATCTACACTAACTATTTCTGTGGCACAGGCCTGGGGCACATGCCTTGCGCTGCCACACTTCCACTGGAATAGACAAGCATTTTCAGGGAAGATGTTAGAAGAAACACGGTTTCTCTGTTTCCTCAGACTGAAGTGCACGCCGCCTGTTTCGGATTCAACAAATACCTGTTGTGACTCTGATTTCCCCGTGACGCCAGTCGTAAGCTCGAAGTCGGGTTTGACTCAGACTTGTTTCGCGCAGCTGAGTCTGTGGCTTTCCTCTGGCGAACTCACATACATTTGGAAAACCCTTCAGGCGTCGTGACCCATGTTGCCCATTGGGAGAAGCCCTCCATAAATGTTGTTCCACGAGGAAGGTATATCAGGCTTTTCCTCCGCTTCCTTTCACACTTGGCGCAAGGCCGCTTCGATCCTTCGGAAAGGAGAAGGTAGACGAAGGACCGCACCGCCACAGCGTTGTTTCTTAGACTTAAGTGTATAGTACGTTCCTTACGCTTCCTCCCATTTCCAGGCACACTCCTCTCTAGGGGACTACTAGTGTGTTGGTGGTCACATTCGAGCCACATGTTTCTTCACCATTCAGCGTGTGGTGTTCTCCTTGTGTTTTCACACAAAGTACTGACAACGCTTCTATCTTCCCGAAACAAGATCTGAGTTGGGAGAAGCTTTCGACACAAGTTCGTTCTCAAGCAGTGGTATATGGCACTGTACTTGTCCCTTCGCTTTTAACGTCGGGACTTTCCTCCATCTTCTTCCCTGTAGATGGTCGTGGAAAGGCGATTTCTCTACCGTTTTGTTCCTTGAGAGCTTAGTGTCAGACACCTACACCTATGTCTCCAAAGGCTTCATGCTTCCCGAACCAAGAGGTGAGCACGAAATCGTGTTGGACGTGGCCTTGTTTCTCTGTGTCCAGTGGAAGGCGCTGCTGAGGCGAGCACACGTATATTTGATGGCACTCCAACTTCATGACACAAGACTTTCGTGGAGAGAAACCCTCCCCACAACGTGTTCCTCACCGTAGTGTATCGTACTTTCCGTCTCTTTCCTTTCGCACTACGTTGTAACAAGGTGCTTCCATCCGTAGGGAAAGAGCTGGTCGTCGACGGACGGCAAACCTCTAGATTTGTTCTTAGAGTTAACCATGGGGAGGCAATCCTCCTCATGCTTCCTCACATCATACATATCCATACTCATCCTTCTTCATGGAACGACAGGAGACACATTCGGGACGGACGGCTAACTCTTGGGTACGTCCCTCATGCCTTCACACCCACTACGGAAAACACTTTTATCTTCCTGAAACTGTAGGATAGCTGAGGGAGGACTTCTTCCCAAGCGGTTGGTCAAGCAACGTCCCAGGTGACGGCACATTCTCTATGCCTTCACACGTTCATGCCAGGATGCCGCTCATACGTAGGTGTATGGCTTTCCAGGATATCCTTCTCCCACTTGAAGGCATGACCTTTCCCCTCTGATCTCTCTCATACTCTTGAAAACATTCCTCACGGAACAAGATTTGAATTGGGAGAGACAATCTACACTAACCATTTCTGTGGCACAGGCATGGGGCACATGCCTTGCGCTGCCGCACTTACATTGGAATAGACAAGCATTTTCGGGGAAGATGTTCGTAGAAACACGGTTTCTCTGCACTGATGTTTCCTGAGACTGAAGTGCACGCCGCCTGTTTCGGGTTCAACACATACCTGTTGTGACTATGTTTTCCCCGTGACGCCAGTCGTAAGCTCGAAGTCGGGTTTGACACAGACTTGTTTCGCGCAGTTGAGTCTGTGGCTTTCCTTTGGCGAACTCACATACATTTGGAAACCCCTTTTAGCGTCGTGACCCATGGTGTCCATTGAGCGAAGCCCTCCATACAAAGTAGTTCCACGAGGAAGGTATATCAGGCCTTTCCTCTGCTTCCTTTCACACTTGGCGTATGCCCGCCTCGATCCTTCGGAAAGGAGAAGGTAGACGAAGGACCGCTCCTCCACAGCATTGCTTTTTAGAATTAAGTGTAGAGCTCGTTCCTTACACTTCCTCCGATTTCCACACACACACCTCTCTAGGGGACAACTTGTTAGTTGGTGGTCACATTCGACCCACATGTCTCTTCACAATTCAGCGTATGGCACTTTCCTTACGCGTTCACACGAAGTCCTGAAAGCGCTTCTATCTTCCTGAAACAAGATTTGAGTTGAGAGAAGCTTTCGACACAACTCTTTCTCAAACAGTGGTATATGGCACAGGAGTTGTGCCTTCACTGGTAACGTTGGAAAGTTCTTCCATCTTTTTCCCTGCAGGTGGCAGTGGAAAGACTATTTCCCTACCGTTTTGTTCTTTGAGAGGTGAGTGTAAGACCCTTACCTTATATAGCAACACTCATCTCTCCAAAGGCTTCTTTCTTCAAGAACCCAGATGTTAGCACGAAAGCCTGTTGGACATGGACTCGTTTCTCAGAATTCAGTGTGAGGCTACTACTACTGAGGCTAGTCCACGTGCATTTGAAGACCCATCCACCTCCATGACACAGGACTTGATGGAGAGAAACCCTCCGCCCAACGGGTTCCTCCCTGTAGAGGATCGCGCGTTCCATCGCTTTGTCGTTCACGCTAGGTTTCCCAAGCTGCTTCCATCCTTACGAAAAGAGGTGGTAGTCGAAGGACGGCAACCCTCGAGATTTGTTCTTAGAGTTTAACAGACGTATGCCATCTTCCTTACGCTTCCGCACATTATCCATGTCCATGCACATCTTTCTTCATGGCCACGACAGTAGGCCAATTCGGAGCGGAGAGCTACGTCGAGCCGATGTCCCTTACGCCTTCACACCCACTACGGAAAACACTTTCCTCTCACCGAAACGATATGATAGTTGAGGGAAGACTTCTTCACAAGTGGTTTCTCAAGCACCGTCACAGGGCCCATTCTAGGTGCCTGCACCATTTCATGCTAAAGTGCTTCTCATCCTTCCGTGTATGTCTTTCTTGACGGATTTCCTTCTCACACGTAAAACCGTGTCCTTTTCCATCTGCTCTCACTCCTACTCTTGAAAACACTTCTCACGGAACAGGATTTGAATGGCGACAGACTATCGACACTAAGGACTTCTGTAGCACAGGCATGGGGCCCATACATTGCGATTTCACACTTCCATGGGAAAAGCCTACCATTTTCAGGGAAGATGTTAGTAGACACACGGTTTCTCGGGAGTGGTGTTTCTTCAGACTGAAGAGCACTCCCTTCGTTTAGGATTCAACACGTACGTTTGGTGACTAGGGATTCCGCGGGAACCCAGTTGGAAGCTCCAAGTCGCGTTTGACAGAGACTTGCTTCGCAGAGATTCGTGTATGCCTTTCCTTCGGCGAAGGCGCCTACATTTGAACACCCTTCCATCGTCGTGACACATGGTGTTCGTTGAGAAATGCCCTCCATAAGAATTTGTTCCGCGAGTAAGGTAGATCTCTCTTCCTTCCCCTCCGGATTCTTTCACACTTTGCTTCAAGCCGCTTCGTTCCTCAGCAAAGCAGATGGCAGTCGAAGGAACGCACCGCCACAGCATTGTTTCTTAGACTTAAGTGTATAGCGCGTTCCTTACGCTTCCTCCCATTTCCAGACACACTCCTCTCTAGGGGACTACTAGTGTGTTGGTGGTCACATTCGAGCCACATGTTTCTTCACCATTCAGCGTGTGGTGTTCTCCTTGTGTTTTCACACAAAGTACTGACAACGCTTCTATCTTCCCGAAACAAGATCTGAGTTGGGAGAAGCTTTCGACACAAGTTCGTTCTCAAGCAGTGTTATATGGCACAGTACTTGTGCCTTCGCTTTTAACGTCGGAACCTTCCTCCATCTTCTTCCCTGGAGATGGTCGTGGAAAGGCGATTTCTCTACCGTTTTGTTCCTTGAGAGCCGAGTGTCAGACGCTTACACATACATCTCCAACGGCTTCATGCTTCCCGAACCAAGAGGTTAGCCCGAAATCGTGTTGGGCGTGGCCTTGTTTCTCTGAGTTCAGTGGAAGGCGCTGCTGAGGCGAGCTCACGTACATTTGAAGGCCCTTCCAACGTCATGACACAAGACTTTCGTGGAGAGAAACCCCCCGCACAACGTGTTCCTCGCCGTAGTGTATCGCGCTTTCCGTCTCTTTTCGTTCGCACTAAGTTGTAACAAGGTGCTTCCACCCGTAGGGAAAGAGCTGGTCGTCGACGGACGGCAACCCTCTAGATTTGTTCTTAGAGTTAAACACCCGTAGGCCATCCTCCTTATGCTTCCTCACATCATACATTTCCATACTCATCCTTCTTCGTGGAACGACAGTAGACACATTCGGAACGGACGGCTAACTCTAGGGTACGTCCCTCATGCCTTCACACCCACTAGGGAAAACACTTTTATCTTCCTGAAACAATATGATAGCTGAGGGAAGACTTCCTCACAAGCGGTTGGTCAAGCACCGTCACAGGGCACGGCACATTCTTTATGCCTTCACACGTTCCTACCAGAATGCCGCGCATACGTCGGTGTATGGCTTTCCAGGATTTCCTTCTCCCACTTGAAGGCATGACATTTCCCGTCTGCTCTCTTTCATACTCTTGGAAACATTCCTCACGGAACAAGATTTGAATCGGGAGAGACAATCTACACTAACTATTTCTGTGGCACAGGCCTGGGGCACATGCCTTGCGCTGCCACACTTCCACTGGAATAGACAAGCATTTTCAGGGAAGATGTTAGAAGAAACACGGTTTCTCTGTTTCCTCAGACTGAAGTGCACGCCGCCTGTTTCGGATTCAACAAATACCTGTTGTGACTCTGATTTCCCCGTGACGCCAGTCGTAAGCTCGAAGTCGGGTTTGACTCAGACTTGTTTCGCGCAGCTGAGTCTGTGGCTTTCCTCTGGCGAACTCACATACATTTGGAAAACCCTTCAGGCGTCGTGACCCATGTTGCCCATTGGGAGAAGCCCTCCATAAATGTTGTTCCACGAGGAAGGTATATCAGGCTTTTCCTCCGCTTCCTTTCACACTTGGCGCAAGGCCGCTTCGATCCTTCGGAAAGGAGAAGGTAGACGAAGGACCGCACCGCCACAGCGTTGTTTCTTAGACTTAAGTGTATAGTACGTTCCTTACGCTTCCTCCCATTTCCAGGCACACTCCTCTCTAGGGGACTACTAGTGTGTTGGTGGTCACATTCGAGCCACATGTTTCTTCACCATTCAGCGTGTGGTGTTCTCCTTGTGTTTTCACACAAAGTACTGACAACGCTTCTATCTTCCCGAAACAAGATCTGAGTTGGGAGAAGCTTTCGACACAAGTTCGTTCTCAAGCAGTGGTATATGGCACTGTACTTGTCCCTTCGCTTTTAACGTCGGGACTTTCCTCCATCTTCTTCCCTGTAGATGGTCGTGGAAAGGCGATTTCTCTACCGTTTTGTTCCTTGAGAGCTTAGTGTCAGACACCTACACCTATGTCTCCAAAGGCTTCATGCTTCCCGAACCAAGAGGTGAGCACGAAATCGTGTTGGACGTGGCCTTGTTTCTCTGTGTCCAGTGGAAGGCGCTGCTGAGGCGAGCACACGTATATTTGATGGCACTCCAACTTCATGACACAAGACTTTCGTGGAGAGAAACCCTCCCCACAACGTGTTCCTCACCGTAGTGTATCGTACTTTCCGTCTCTTTCCTTTCGCACTACGTTGTAACAAGGTGCTTCCATCCGTAGGGAAAGAGCTGGTCGTCGACGGACGGCAAACCTCTAGATTTGTTCTTAGAGTTAACCATGGGGAGGCAATCCTCCTCATGCTTCCTCACATCATACATATCCATACTCATCCTTCTTCATGGAACGACAGGAGACACATTCGGGACGGACGGCTAACTCTTGGGTACGTCCCTCATGCCTTCACACCCACTACGGAAAACACTTTTATCTTCCTGAAACTGTAGGATAGCTGAGGGAGGACTTCTTCCCAAGCGGTTGGTCAAGCAACGTCCCAGGTGACGGCACATTCTCTATGCCTTCACACGTTCATGCCAGGATGCCGCTCATACGTAGGTGTATGGCTTTCCAGGATATCCTTCTCCCACTTGAAGGCATGACCTTTCCCCTCTGATCTCTCTCATACTCTTGAAAACATTCCTCACGGAACAAGATTTGAATTGGGAGAGACAATCTACACTAACCATTTCTGTGGCACAGGCATGGGGCACATGCCTTGCGCTGCCGCACTTACATTGGAATAGACAAGCATTTTCGGGGAAGATGTTCGTAGAAACACGGTTTCTCTGCACTGATGTTTCCTGAGACTGAAGTGCACGCCGCCTGTTTCGGGTTCAACACATACCTGTTGTGACTATGTTTTCCCCGTGACGCCAGTCGTAAGCTCGAAGTCGGGTTTGACACAGACTTGTTTCGCGCAGTTGAGTCTGTGGCTTTCCTTTGGCGAACTCACATACATTTGGAAACCCCTTTTAGCGTCGTGACCCATGGTGTCCATTGAGCGAAGCCCTCCATACAAAGTTGTTCCACGAGGAAGGTATATCAGGCCTTTCCTCTGCTTCCTTTCACACTTGGCGTATGCCCGCCTCGATCCTTCGGAAAGGAGAAGGTAGACGAAGGACCGCTCCTCCACAGCATTGCTTTTTAGAATTAAGTGTAGAGCTCGTTCCTTACACTTCCTCCGATTTCCACACACACACCTCTCTAGGGGACAACTTGTTAGTTGGTGGTCACATTCGACCCACATGTCTCTTCACAATTCAGCGTATGGCACTTTCCTTACGCCTTCACACGAAGTCCTGAAAGCGCTTCTATCTTCCTGAAACAAGATTTGAGTTGAGAGAAGCTTTCGACACAACTCTTTCTCAAACAGTGGTATATGGCACAGGAGTTGTGCCTTCACTGGTAACGTTGGAAAGTTCTTCCATCTTTTTCCCTGCAGGTGGCAGTGGAAAGACTATTTCCCTACCGTTTTGTTCTTTGAGAGGTGAGTGTAAGACCCTTACCTTATATAGCAACACTCATCTCTCCAAAGGCTTCTTTCTTCAAGAACCCAGATGTTAGCACGAAAGCCTGTTGGACATGGACTCGTTTCTCAGAATTCAGTGTGAGGCTACTACTACTGAGGCTAGTCCACGTGCATTTGAAGACCCATCCACCTCCATGACACAGGACTTGATGGAGAGAAACCCTCCGCCCAACGGGTTCCTCCCTGTAGAGGATCGCACGTTCCATCGCTTTGTCGTTCACGCTAGGTTTCCCAAGCTGCTTCCATCCTTACGAAAAGAGGTGGTAGTCGAAGGACGGCAACCCTCGAGATTTGTTCTTAGAGTTTAACAGACGTATGCCATCTTCCTTACGCTTCCGCACATTATCCATGTCCATGCACATCTTTCTTCATGGCCACGACAGTAGGCCAATTCGGAGCGGAGAGCTACGTCGAGCCGATGTCCCTTACGCCTTCACACCCACTACGGAAAACACTTTCCTCTCACCGAAACGATATGATAGTTGAGGGAAGACTTCTTCACAAGTGGTTTCTCAAGCACCGTCACAGGGCCCATTCTAGGTGCCTGCACCATTTCATGCTAAAGTGCTTCTCATCCTTCCGTGTATGTCTTTCTTGACGGATTTCCTTCTCACACGTAAAACCGTGTCCTTTTCCATCTGCTCTCACTCCTACTCTTGAAAACACTTCTCACGGAACAGGATTTGAATGGCGACAGACTATCGACACTAAGGACTTCTGTAGCACAGGCATGGGGCCCATACATTGCGATTTCACACTTCCATGGGAAAAGCCTACCATTTTCAGGGAAGATGTTAGTAGACACACGGTTTCTCGGGAGTGGTGTTTCTTCAGACTGAAGAGCACTCCCTTCGTTTAGGATTCAACACGTACGTTTGGTGACTAGGGATTCCGCGGGAACCCAGTTGGAAGCTCCAAGTCGCGTTTGACAGAGACTTGCTTCGCAGAGATTCGTGTATGCCTTTCCTTCGGCGAAGGCGCCTACATTTGAACACCCTTCCATCGTCGTGACACATGGTGTTCGTTGAGAAATGCCCTCCATAAGAATTTGTTCCGCGAGTAAGGTAGATCTCTCTTCCTTCCCCTCCGGATTCTTTCACACTTTGCTTCAAGCCGCTTCGTTCCTCAGCAAAGCAGATGGCAGTCGAAGGAACGCACCGCCACAGCGTTGTTTCTTAGACTTAAGTGTATAGCGCGTTCCTTACGCTTCCTCCCATTTCCAGACACACTCCTCTCTAGGGGACTACTAGTGTGTTGGTGGTCACATTCGAGCCACATGTTTCTTCACCATTCAGCGTGTGGTGTTCTCCTTGTGTTTTCACACAAAGTACTGACAACGCTTCTATCTTCCCGAAACAAGATCTGAGTTGGGAGAAGCTTTCGACACAAGTTCGTTCTCAAGCAGTGTTATATGGCACAGTACTTGTGCCTTCGCTTTTAACGTCGGAACCTTCCTCCATCTTCTTCCCTGGAGATGGTCGTGGAAAGGCGATTTCTCTACCGTTTTGTTCCTTGAGAGCCGAGTGTCAGACGCTTACACATACATCTCCAACGGCTTCATGCTTCCCGAACCAAGAGGTTAGCCCGAAATCGTGTTGGGCGTGGCCTTGTTTCTCTGAGTTCAGTGGAAGGCGCTGCTGAGGCGAGCTCACGTACATTTGAAGGCCCTTCCAACGTCATGACACAAGACTTTCGTGGAGAGAAACCCCCCGCACAACGTGTTCCTCGCCGTAGTGTATCGCGCTTTCCGTCTCTTTTCGTTCGCACTAAGTTGTAACAAGGTGCTTCCACCCGTAGGGAAAGAGCTGGTCGTCGACGGACGGCAACCCTCTAGATTTGTTCTTAGAGTTAAACACCCGTAGGCCATCCTCCTTATGCTTCCTCACATCATACATTTCCATACTCATCCTTCTTCGTGGAACGACAGTAGACACATTCGGAACGGACGGCTAACTCTAGGGTACGTCCCTCATGCCTTCACACCCACTAGGGAAAACACTTTTATCTTCCTGAAACAATATGATAGCTGAGGGAAGACTTCCTCACAAGCGGTTGGTCAAGCACCGTCACAGGGCACGGCACATTCTTTATGCCTTCACACGTTCCTACCAGAATGCCGCGCATACGTCGGTGTATGGCTTTCCAGGATTTCCTTCTCCCACTTGAAGGCATGACATTTCCCGTCTGCTCTCTTTCATACTCTTGGAAACATTCCTCACGGAACAAGATTTGAATCGGGAGAGACAATCTACACTAACTATTTCTGTGGCACAGGCCTGGGGCACATGCCTTGCGCTGCCACACTTCCACTGGAATAGACAAGCATTTTCAGGGAAGATGTTAGAAGAAACACGGTTTCTCTGTTTCCTCAGACTGAAGTGCACGCCGCCTGTTTCGGATTCAACAAATACCTGTTGTGACTCTGATTTCCCCGTGACGCCAGTCGTAAGCTCGAAGTCGGGTTTGACTCAGACTTGTTTCGCGCAGCTGAGTCTGTGGCTTTCCTCTGGCGAACTCACATACATTTGGAAAACCCTTCAGGCGTCGTGACCCATGTTGCCCATTGGGAGAAGCCCTCCATAAATGTTGTTCCACGAGGAAGGTATATCAGGCTTTTCCTCCGCTTCCTTTCACACTTGGCGCAAGGCCGCTTCGATCCTTCGGAAAGGAGAAGGTAGACGAAGGACCGCACCGCCACAGCGTTGTTTCTTAGACTTAAGTGTATAGTACGTTCCTTACGCTTCCTCCCATTTCCAGACACACTCCTCTCTAGGGGACTACTAGTGTGTTGGTGGTCACATTCGAGCCACATGTTTCTTCACCATTCAGCGTGTGGTGTTCTCCTTGTGTTTTCACACAAAGTACTGACAACGCTTCTATCTTCCCGAAACAAGATCTGAGTTGGGAGAAGCTTTCGACACAAGTTCGTTCTCAAGCAGTGGTATATGGCACTGTACTTGTCCCTTCGCTTTTAACGTCGGGACTTTCCTCCATCTTCTTCCCTGTAGATGGTCGTGGAAAGGCGATTTCTCTACCGTTTTGTTCCTTGAGAGCTTAGTGTCAGACACCTACACCTATGTCTCCAAAGGCTTCATGCTTCCCGAACCAAGAGGTGAGCACGAAATCGTGTTGGACGTGGCCTTGTTTCTCTGTGTCCAGTGGAAGGCGCTGCTGAGGCGAGCACACGTATATTTGATGGCACTCCAACTTCATGACACAAGACTTTCGTGGAGAGAAACCCTCCCCACAACGTGTTCCTCACCGTAGTGTATCGTACTTTCCGTCTCTTTCCTTTCGCACTACGTTGTAACAAGGTGCTTCCATCCGTAGGGAAAGAGCTGGTCGTCGACGGACGGCAAACCTCTAGATTTGTTCTTAGAGTTAACCATGGGGAGGCAATCCTCCTCATGCTTCCTCACATCATACATATCCATACTCATCCTTCTTCATGGAACGACAGGAGACACATTCGGGACGGACGGCTAACTCTTGGGTACGTCCCTCATGCCTTCACACCCACTACGGAAAACACTTTTATCTTCCTGAAACTGTAGGATAGTTGAGGGAGGACTTCTTCCCAAGCGGTTGGTCAAGCAACGTCCCAGGTGACGGCACATTCTCTATGCCTTCACACGTTCATGCCAGGATGCCGCTCATACGTAGGTGTATGGCTTTCCAGGATATCCTTCTCCCACTTGAAGGCATGACCTTTCCCCTCTGATCTCTCTCATACTCTTGAAAACATTCCTCACGGAACAAGATTTGAATTGGGAGAGACAATCTACACTAACCATTTCTGTGGCACAGGCATGGGGCACATGCCTTGCGCTGCCGCACTTACATTGGAATAGACAAGCATTTTCGGGGAAGATGTTCGTAGAAACACGGTTTCTCTGCACTGATGTTTCCTGAGACTGAAGTGCACGCCGCCTGTTTCGGGTTCAACACATACCTGTTGTGACTATGTTTTCCCCGTGACGCCAGTCGTAAGCTCGAAGTCGGGTTTGACACAGACTTGTTTCGCGCAGTTGAGTCTGTGGCTTTCCTTTGGCGAACTCACATACATTTGGAAACCCCTTTTAGCGTCGTGACCCATGGTGTCCATTGAGCGAAGCCCTCCATACAAAGTTGTTCCACGAGGAAGGTATATCAGGCCTTTCCTCTGCTTCCTTTCACACTTGGCGTATGCCCGCCTCGATCCTTCGGAAAGGAGAAGGTAGACGAAGGACCGCTCCTCCACAGCATTGCTTTTTAGAATTAAGTGTAGAGCTCGTTCCTTACACTTCCTCCGATTTCCACACACACACCTCTCTAGGGGACAACTTGTTAGTTGGTGGTCACATTCGACCCACATGTCTCTTCACAATTCAGCGTATGGCACTTTCCTTACGCCTTCACACGAAGTCCTGAAAGCGCTTCTATCTTCCTGAAACAAGATTTGAGTTGAGAGAAGCTTTCGACACAACTCTTTCTCAAACAGTGGTATATGGCACAGGAGTTGTGCCTTCACTGGTAACGTTGGAAAGTTCTTCCATCTTTTTCCCTGCAGGTGGCAGTGGAAAGACTATTTCCCTACCGTTTTGTTCTTTGAGAGGTGAGTGTAAGACCCTTACCTTATATAGCAACACTCATCTCTCCAAAGGCTTCTTTCTTCAAGAACCCAGATGTTAGCACGAAAGCCTGTTGGACATGGACTCGTTTCTCAGAATTCAGTGTGAGGCTACTACTACTGAGGCTAGTCCACGTGCATTTGAAGACCCATCCACCTCCATGACACAGGACTTGATGGAGAGAAACCCTCCGCCCAACGGGTTCCTCCCTGTAGAGGATCGCGCGTTCCATCGCTTTGTCGTTCACGCTAGGTTTCCCAAGCTGCTTCCATCCTTACGAAAAGAGGTTGTAGTCGAAGGACGGCAACCCTCGAGATTTGTTCTTAGAGTTTAACAGACGTATGCCATCTTCCTTACGCTTCCGCACATTATCCATGTCCATGCACATCTTTCTTCATGGCCACGACAGTAGGCCAATTCGGAGCGGAGAGCTACGTCGAGCCGATGTCCCTTACGCCTTCACACCCACTACGGAAAACACTTTCCTCTCACCGAAACGATATGATAGTTGAGGGAAGACTTCTTCACAAGTGGTTTCTCAAGCACCGTCACAGGGCCCATTCTAGGTGCCTGCACCATTTCATGCTAAAGTGCTTCTCATCCTTCCGTGTATGTCTTTCTTGACGGATTTCCTTCTCACACGTAAAACCGTGTCCTTTTCCATCTGCTCTCACTCCTACTCTTGAAAACACTTCTCACGGAACAGGATTTGAATGGCGACAGACTATCGACACTAAGGACTTCTGTAGCACAGGCATGGGGCCCATACATTGCGATTTCACACTTCCATGGGAAAAGCCTACCATTTTCAGGGAAGATGTTAGTAGACACACGGTTTCTCGGGAGTGGTGTTTCTTCAGACTGAAGAGCACTCCCTTCGTTTAGGATTCAACACGTACGTTTGGTGACTAGGGATTCCGCGGGAACCCAGTTGGAAGCTCCAAGTCGCGTTTGACAGAGACTTGCTTCGCAGAGATTCGTGTATGCCTTTCCTTCGGCGAAGGCGCCTACATTTGAACACCCTTCCATCGTCGTGACACATGGTGTTCGTTGAGAAATGCCCTCCATAAGAATTTGTTCCGCGAGTAAGGTAGATCTCTCTTCCTTCCCCTCCGGATTCTTTCACACTTTGCTTCAAGCCGCTTCGTTCCTCAGCAAAGCAGATGGCAGTCGAAGGAACGCACCGCCACAGCGTTGTTTCTTAGACTTAAGTGTATAGCGCGTTCCTTACGCTTCCTCCCATTTCCAGACACACTCCTCTCTAGGGGACTACTAGTGTGTTGGTGGTCACATTTGAGCCACATGTTTCTTCACCATTCAGCGTGTGGTGTTCTCCTTGTGTTTTCACACAAAGTACTGACAACGCTTCTATCTTCCCGAAACAAGATCTGAGTTGGGAGAAGCTTTCGACACAAGTTCGTTCTCAAGCAGTGTTATATGGCACAGTACTTGTGCCTTCGCTTTTAACGTCGGAACCTTCCTCCATCTTCTTCCCTGGAGATGGTCGTGGAAAGGCGATTTCTCTACCGTTTTGTTCCTTGAGAGCCGAGTGTCAGACGCTTACACATACATCTCCAACGGCTTCATGCTTCCCGAACCAAGAGGTTAGCCCGAAATCGTGTTGGGCGTGGCCTTGTTTCTCTGAGTTCAGTGTAAGGCGCTGCTGAGGCGAGCTCACGTACATTTGAAGGCCCTTCCAACGTCATGACACAAGACTTTCGTGGAGAGAAACCCCCCGCACAACGTGTTCCTCGCCGTAGTGTATCGCGCTTTCCGTCTCTTTTCGTTCGCACTAAGTTGTAACAAGGTGCTTCCACCCGTAGGGAAAGAGCTGGTCGTCGACGGACGGCAACCCTCTAGATTTGTTCTTAGAGTTAAACACCCGTAGGCCATCCTCCTTATGCTTCCTCACATCATACATTTCCATACTCATCCTTCTTCGTGGAACGACAGTAGACACATTCGGAACGGACGGCTAACTCTAGGGTACGTCCCTCATGCCTTCACACCCACTAGGGAAAACACTTTTATCTTCCTGAAACAATATGATAGCTGAGGGAAGACTTCCTCACAAGCGGTTGGTCAAGCACCGTCACAGGGCACGGCACATTCTTTATGCCTTCACACGTTCCTACCAGAATGCCGCGCATACGTCGGTGTATGGCTTTCCAGGATTTCCTTCTCCCACTTGAAGGCATGACATTTCCCGTCTGCTCTCTTTCATACTCTTGGAAACATTCTTCACGGAACAAGATTTGAATCGGGAGAGACAATCTACACTAACTATTTCTGTGGCACAGGCCTGGGGCACATGCCTTGCGCTGCCACACTTCCACTGGAATAGACAAGCATTTTCAGGGAAGATGTTAGAAGAAACACGGTTTCTCTGTTTCCTCAGACTGAAGTGCACGCCGCCTGTTTCGGATTCAACAAATACCTGTTGTGACTCTGATTTCCCCGTGACGCCAGTCGTAAGCTCGAAGTCGGGTTTGACTCAGACTTGTTTCGCGCAGCTGAGTCTGTGGCTTTCCTCTGGCGAACTCACATACATTTGGAAAACCCTTCAGGCGTCGTGACCCATGTTGCCCATTGGGAGAAGCCCTCCATAAATGTTGTTCCACGAGGAAGGTATATCAGGCTTTTCCTCCGCTTCCTTTCACACTTGGCGCAAGGCCGCTTCGATCCTTCGGAAAGGAGAAGGTAGACGAAGGACCGCACCGCCACAGCGTTGTTTCTTAGACTTAAGTGTATAGTACGTTCCTTACGCTTCCTCCCATTTCCAGACACACTCCTCTCTAGGGGACTACTAGTGTGTTGGTGGTCACATTCGAGCCACATGTTTCTTCACCATTCAGCGTGTGGTGTTCTCCTTGTGTTTTCACACAAAGTACTGACAACGCTTCTATCTTCCCGAAACAAGATCTGAGTTGGGAGAAGCTTTCGACACAAGTTCGTTCTCAAGCAGTGGTATATGGCACTGTACTTGTCCCTTCGCTTTTAACGTCGGGACTTTCCTCCATCTTCTTCCCTGTAGATGGTCGTGGAAAGGCGATTTCTCTACCGTTTTGTTCCTTGAGAGCTTAGTGTCAGACACCTACACCTATGTCTCCAAAGGCTTCATGCTTCCCGAACCAAGAGGTGAGCACGAAATCGTGTTGGACGTGGCCTTGTTTCTCTGTGTCCAGTGGAAGGCGCTGCTGAGGCGAGCACACGTATATTTGATGGCACTCCAACTTCATGACACAAGACTTTCGTGGAGAGAAACCCTCCCCACAACGTGTTCCTCACCGTAGTGTATCGTACTTTCCGTCTCTTTCCTTTCGCACTACGTTGTAACAAGGTGCTTCCATCCGTAGGGAAAGAGCTGGTCGTCGACGGACGGCAAACCTCTAGATTTGTTCTTAGAGTTAACCATGGGGAGGCAATCCTCCTCATGCTTCCTCACATCATACATATCCATACTCATCCTTCTTCATGGAACGACAGGAGACACATTCGGGACGGACGGCTAACTCTTGGGTACGTCCCTCATGCCTTCACACCCACTACGGAAAACACTTTTATCTTCCTGAAACTGTAGGATAGCTGAGGGAGGACTTCTTCCCAAGCGGTTGGTCAAGCAACGTCCCAGGTGACGGCACATTCTCTATGCCTTCACACGTTCATGCCAGGATGCCGCTCATACGTAGGTGTATGGCTTTCCAGGATATCCTTCTCCCACTTGAAGGCATGACCTTTCCCCTCTGATCTCTCTCATACTCTTGAAAACATTCCTCACGGAACAAGATTTGAATTGGGAGAGACAATCTACACTAACCATTTCTGTGGCACAGGCATGGGGCACATGCCTTGCGCTGCCGCACTTACATTGGAATAGACAAGCATTTTCGGGGAAGATGTTCGTAGAAACACGGTTTCTCTGCACTGATGTTTCCTGAGACTGAAGTGCACGCCGCCTGTTTCGGGTTCAACACATACCTGTTGTGACTATGTTTTCCCCGTGACGCCAGTCGTAAGCTCGAAGTCGGGTTTGACACAGACTTGTTTCGCGCAGTTGAGTCTGTGGCTTTCCTTTGGCGAACTCACATACATTTGGAAACCCCTTTTAGCGTCGTGACCCATGGTGTCCATTGAGCGAAGCCCTCCATACAAAGTTGTTCCACGAGGAAGGTATATCAGGCCTTTCCTCTGCTTCCTTTCACACTTGGCGTATGCCCGCCTCGATCCTTCGGAAAGGAGAAGGTAGACGAAGGACCGCTCCTCCACAGCATTGCTTTTTAGAATTAAGTGTAGAGCTCGTTCCTTACACTTCCTCCGATTTCCACACACACACCTCTCTAGGGGACAACTTGTTAGTTGGTGGTCACATTCGACCCACATGTCTCTTCACAATTCAGCGTATGGCACTTTCCTTACGCCTTCACACGAAGTCCTGAAAGCGCTTCTATCTTCCTGAAACAAGATTTGAGTTGAGAGAAGCTTTCGACACAACTCTTTCTCAAACAGTGGTATATGGCACAGGAGTTGTGCCTTCACTGGTAACGTTGGAAAGTTCTTCCATCTTTTTCCCTGCAGGTGGCAGTGGAAAGACTATTTCCCTACCGTTTTGTTCTTTGAGAGGTGAGTGTAAGACCCTTACCTTATATAGCAACACTCATCTCTCCAAAGGCTTCTTTCTTCAAGAACCCAGATGTTAGCACGAAAGCCTGTTGGACATGGACTCGTTTCTCAGAATTCAGTGTGAGGCTACTACTACTGAGGCTAGTCCACGTGCATTTGAAGACCCATCCACCTCCATGACACAGGACTTGATGGAGAGAAACCCTCCGCCCAACGGGTTCCTCCCTGTAGAGGATCGCGCGTTCCATCGCTTTGTCGTTCACGCTAGGTTTCCCAAGCTGCTTCCATCCTTACGAAAAGAGGTGGTAGTCGAAGGACGGCAACCCTCGAGATTTGTTCTTAGAGTTTAACAGACGTATGCCATCTTCCTTACGCTTCCGCACATTATCCATGTCCATGCACATCTTTCTTCATGGCCACGACAGTAGGCCAATTCGGAGCGGAGAGCTACGTCGAGCCGATGTCCCTTACGCCTTCACACCCACTACGGAAAACACTTTCCTCTCACCGAAACGATATGATAGTTGAGGGAAGACTTCTTCACAAGTGGTTTCTCAAGCACCGTCACAGGGCCCATTCTAGGTGCCTGCACCATTTCATGCTAAAGTGCTTCTCATCCTTCCGTGTATGTCTTTCTTGACGGATTTCCTTCTCACACGTAAAACCGTGTCCTTTTCCATCTGCTCTCACTCCTACTCTTGAAAACACTTCTCACGGAACAGGATTTGAATGGCGACAGACTATCGACACTAAGGACTTCTGTAGCACAGGCATGGGGCCCATACATTGCGATTTCACACTTCCATGGGAAAAGCCTACCATTTTCAGGGAAGATGTTAGTAGACACACGGTTTCTCGGGAGTGGTGTTTCTTCAGACTGAAGAGCACTCCCTTCGTTTAGGATTCAACACGTACGTTTGGTGACTAGGGATTCCGCGGGAACCCAGTTGGAAGCTCCAAGTCGCGTTTGACAGAGACTTGCTTCGCAGAGATTCGTGTATGCCTTTCCTTCGGCGAAGGCGCCTACATTTGAACACCCTTCCATCGTCGTGACACATGGTGTTCGTTGAGAAATGCCCTCCATAAGAATTTGTTCCGCGAGTAAGGTAGATCTCTCTTCCTTCCCCTCCGGATTCTTTCACACTTTGCTTCAAGCCGCTTCGTTCCTTAGCAAAGCAGATGGCAGTCGAAGGAACGCACCGCCACAGCGTTGTTTCTTAGACTTAAGTGTATAGCGCGTTCCTTACGCTTCCTCCCATTTCCAGACACACTCCTCTCTAGGGGACTACTAGTGTGTTGGTGGTCACATTCGAGCCACATGTTTCTTCACCATTCAGCGTGTGGTGTTCTCCTTGTGTTTTCACACAAAGTACTGACAACGCTTCTATCTTCCCGAAACAAGATCTGAGTTGGGAGAAGCTTTCGACACAAGTTCGTTCTCAAGCAGTGTTATATGGCACAGTACTTGTGCCTTCGCTTTTAACGTCGGAACCTTCCTCCATCTTCTTCCCTGGAGATGGTCGTGGAAAGGCGATTTCTCTACCGTTTTGTTCCTTGAGAGCCGAGTGTCAGACGCTTACACATACATCTCCAACGGCTTCATGCTTCCCGAACCAAGAGGTTAGCCCGAAATCGTGTTGGGCGTGGCCTTGTTTCTCTGAGTTCAGTGGAAGGCGCTGCTGAGGCGAGCTCACGTACATTTGAAGGCCCTTCCAACGTCATGACACAAGACTTTCGTGGAGAGAAACCCCCCGCACAACGTGTTCCTCGCCGTAGTGTATCGCGCTTTCCGTCTCTTTTCGTTCGCACTAAGTTGTAACAAGGTGCTTCCACCCGTAGGGAAAGAGCTGGTCGTCGACGGACGGCAACCCTCTAGATTTGTTCTTAGAGTTAAACACCCGTAGGCCATCCTCCTTATGCTTCCTCACATCATACATTTCCATACTCATCCTTCTTCGTGGAACGACAGTAGACACATTCGGAACGGACGGCTAACTCTAGGGTACGTCCCTCATGCCTTCACACCCACTAGGGAAAACACTTTTATCTTCCTGAAACAATATGATAGCTGAGGGAAGACTTCCTCACAAGCGGTTGGTCAAGCACCGTCACAGGGCACGGCACATTCTTTATGCCTTCACACGTTCCTACCAGAATGCCGCGCATACGTCGGTGTATGGCTTTCCAGGATTTCCTTCTCCCACTTGAAGGCATGACATTTCCCGTCTGCTCTCTTTCATACTCTTGGAAACATTCTTCACGGAACAAGATTTGAATCGGGAGAGACAATCTACACTAACTATTTCTGTGGCACAGGCCTGGGGCACATGCCTTGCGCTGCCACACTTCCACTGGAATAGACACGCATTTTCAGGGAAGATGTTAGAAGAAACACGGTTTCTCTGTTTCCTCAGACTGAAGTGCACGCCGCCTGTTTCGGATTCAACAAATACCTGTTGTGACTCTGATTTCCCCGTGACGCCAGTCGTAAGCTCGAAGTCGGGTTTGACTCAGACTTGTTTCGCGCAGCTGAGTCTGTGGCTTTCCTCTGGCGAACTCACATACATTTGGAAAACCCTTCAGGCGTCGTGACCCATGTTGCCCATTGGGAGAAGCCCTCCATAAATGTTGTTCCACGAGGAAGGTATATCAGGCTTTTCCTCCGCTTCCTTTCACACTTGGCGCAAGGCCGCTTCGATCCTTCGGAAAGGAGAAGGTAGACGAAGGACCGCACCGCCACAGCGTTGTTTCTTAGACTTAAGTGTATAGTACGTTCCTTACGCTTCCTCCCATTTCCAGACACACTCCTCTCTAGGGGACTACTAGTGTGTTGGTGGTCACATTCGAGCCACATGTTTCTTCACCATTCAGCGTGTGGTGTTCTCCTTGTGTTTTCACACAAAGTACTGACAACGCTTCTATCTTCCCGAAACAAGATCTGAGTTGGGAGAAGCTTTCGACACAAGTTCGTTCTCAAGCAGTGGTATATGGCACTGTACTTGTCCCTTCGCTTTTAACGTCGGGACTTTCCTCCATCTTCTTCCCTGTAGATGGTCGTGGAAAGGCGATTTCTCTACCGTTTTGTTCCTTGAGAGCTTAGTGTCAGACACCTACACCTATGTCTCCAAAGGCTTCATGCTTCCCGAACCAAGAGGTGAGCACGAAATCGTGTTGGACGTGGCCTTGTTTCTCTGTGTCCAGTGGAAGGCGCTGCTGAGGCGAGCACACGTATATTTGATGGCACTCCAACTTCATGACACAAGACTTTCGTGGAGAGAAACCCTCCCCACAACGTGTTCCTCACCGTAGTGTATCGTACTTTCCGTCTCTTTCCTTTCGCACTACGTTGTAACAAGGTGCTTCCATCCGTAGGGAAAGAGCTGGTCGTCGACGGACGGCAAACCTCTAGATTTGTTCTTAGAGTTAACCATGGGGAGGCAATCCTCCTCATGCTTCCTCACATCATACATATCCATACTCATCCTTCTTCATGGAACGACAGGAGACACATTCGGGACGGACGGCTAACTCTTGGGTACGTCCCTCATGCCTTCACACCCACTACGGAAAACACTTTTATCTTCCTGAAACTGTAGGATAGCTGAGGGAGGACTTCTTCCCAAGCGGTTGGTCAAGCAACGTCCCAGGTGACGGCACATTCTCTATGCCTTCACACGTTCATGCCAGGATGCCGCTCATACGTAGGTGTATGGCTTTCCAGGATATCCTTCTCCCACTTGAAGGCATGACCTTTCCCCTCTGATCTCTCTCATACTCTTGAAAACATTCCTCACGGAACAAGATTTGAATTGGGAGAGACAATCTACACTAACCATTTCTGTGGCACAGGCATGGGGCACATGCCTTGCGCTGCCGCACTTACATTGGAATAGACAAGCATTTTCGGGGAAGATGTTCGTAGAAACACGGTTTCTCTGCACTGATGTTTCCTGAGACTGAAGTGCACGCCGCCTGTTTCGGGTTCAACACATACCTGTTGTGACTATGTTTTCCCCGTGACGCCAGTCGTAAGCTCGAAGTCGGGTTTGACACAGACTTGTTTCACGCAGTTGAGTCTGTGGCTTTCCTTTGGCGAACTCACATACATTTGGAAACCCCTTTTAGCGTCGTGACCCATGGTGTCCATTGAGCGAAGCCCTCCATACAAAGTTGTTCCACGAGGAAGGTATATCAGGCCTTTCCTCTGCTTCCTTTCACACTTGGCGTATGCCCGCCTCGATCCTTCGGAAAGGAGAAGGTAGACGAAGGACCGCTCCTCCACAGCATTGCTTTTTAGAATTAAGTGTAGAGCTCGTTCCTTACACTTCCTCCGATTTCCACACACACACCTCTCTAGGGGACAACTTGTTAGTTGGTGGTCACATTCGACCCACATGTCTCTTCACAATTCAGCGTATGGCACTTTCCTTACGCCTTCACACGAAGTCCTGAAAGCGCTTCTATCTTCCTGAAACAAGATTTGAGTTGAGAGAAGCTTTCGACACAACTCTTTCTCAAACAGTGGTATATGGCACAGGAGTTGTGCCTTCACTGGTAACGTTGGAAAGTTCTTCCATCTTTTTCCCTGCAGGTGGCAGTGGAAAGACTATTTCCCTACCGTTTTGTTCTTTGAGAGGTGAGTGTAAGACCCTTACCTTATATAGCAACACTCATCTCTCCAAAGGCTTCTTTCTTCAAGAACCCAGATGTTAGCACGAAAGCCTGTTGGACATGGACTCGTTTCTCAGAATTCAGTGTGAGGCTACTACTACTGAGGCTAGTCCACGTGCATTTGAAGACCCATCCACCTCCATGACACAGGACTTGATGGAGAGAAACCCTCCGCCCAACGGGTTCCTCCCTGTAGAGGATCGCGCGTTCCATCGCTTTGTCGTTCACGCTAGGTTTCCCAAGCTGCTTCCATCCTTACGAAAAGAGGTGGTAGTCGAAGGACGGCAACCCTCGAGATTTGTTCTTAGAGTTTAACAGACGTATGCCATCTTCCTTACGCTTCCGCACATTATCCATGTCCATGCACATCTTTCTTCATGGCCACGACAGTAGGCCAATTCGGAGCGGAGAGCTACGTCGAGCCGATGTCCCTTACGCCTTCACACCCACTACGGAAAACACTTTCCTCTCACCGAAACGATATGATAGTTGAGGGAAGACTTCTTCACAAGTGGTTTCTCAAGCACCGTCACAGGGCCCATTCTAGGTGCCTGCACCATTTCATGCTAAAGTGCTTCTCATCCTTCCGTGTATGTCTTTCTTGACGGATTTCCTTCTCACACGTAAAACCGTGTCCTTTTCCATCTGCTCTCACTCCTACTCTTGAAAACACTTCTCACGGAACAGGATTTGAATGGCGACAGACTATCGACACTAAGGACTTCTGTAGCACAGGCATGGGGCCCATACATTGCGATTTCACACTTCCATGGGAAAAGCCTACCATTTTCAGGGAAGATGTTAGTAGACACACGGTTTCTCGGGAGTGGTGTTTCTTCAGACTGAAGAGCACTCCCTTCGTTTAGGATTCAACACGTACGTTTGGTGACTAGGGATTCCGCGGGAACCCAGTTGGAAGCTCCAAGTCGCGTTTGACAGAGACTTGCTTCGCAGAGATTCGTGTATGCCTTTCCTTCGGCGAAGGCGCCTACATTTGAACACCCTTCCATCGTCGTGACACATGGTGTTCGTTGAGAAATGCCCTCCATAAGAATTTGTTCCGCGAGTAAGGTAGATCTCTCTTCCTTCCCCTCCGGATTCTTTCACACTTTGCTTCAAGCCGCTTCGTTCCTCAGCAAAGCAGATGGCAGTCGAAGGAACGCACCGCCACAGCGTTGTTTCTTAGACTTAAGTGTATAGCGCGTTCCTTACGCTTCCTCCCATTTCCAGACACACTCCTCTCTAGGGGACTACTAGTGTGTTGGTGGTCACATTTGAGCCACATGTTTCTTCACCATTCAGCGTGTGGTGTTCTCCTTGTGTTTTCACACAAAGTACTGACAACGCTTCTATCTTCCCGAAACAAGATCTGAGTTGGGAGAAGCTTTCGACACAAGTTCGTTCTCAAGCAGTGTTATATGGCACAGTACTTGTGCCTTCGCTTTTAACGTCGGAACCTTCCTCCATCTTCTTCCCTGGAGATGGTCGTGGAAAGGCGATTTCTCTACCGTTTTGTTCCTTGAGAGCCGAGTGTCAGACGCTTACACATACATCTCCAACGGCTTCATGCTTCCCGAACCAAGAGGTTAGCCCGAAATCGTGTTGGGCGTGGCCTTGTTTCTCTGAGTTCAGTGGAAGGCGCTGCTGAGGCGAGCTCACGTACATTTGAAGGCCCTTCCAACGTCATGACACAAGACTTTCGTGGAGAGAAACCCCCCGCACAACGTGTTCCTCGCCGTAGTGTATCGCGCTTTCCGTCTCTTTTCGTTCGCACTAAGTTGTAACAAGGTGCTTCCACCCGTAGGGAAAGAGCTGGTCGTCGACGGACGGCAACCCTCTAGATTTGTTCTTAGAGTTAAACACCCGTAGGCCATCCTCCTTATGCTTCCTCACATCATACATTTCCATACTCATCCTTCTTCGTGGAACGACAGTAGACACATTCGGAACGGACGGCTAACTCTAGGGTACGTCCCTCATGCCTTCACACCCACTAGGGAAAACACTTTTATCTTCCTGAAACAATATGATAGCTGAGGGAAGACTTCCTCACAAGCGGTTGGTCAAGCACCGTCACAGGGCACGGCACATTCTTTATGCCTTCACACGTTCCTACCAGAATGCCGCGCATACGTCGGTGTATGGCTTTCCAGGATTTCCTTCTCCCACTTGAAGGCATGACATTTCCCGTCTGCTCTCTTTCATACTCTTGGAAACATTCTTCACGGAACAAGATTTGAATCGGGAGAGACAATCTACACTAACTATTTCTGTGACACAGGCCTGGGGCACATGCCTTGCGCTGCCACACTTCCACTGGAATAGACAAGCATTTTCAGGGAAGATGTTAGAAGAAACACGGTTTCTCTGTTTCCTCAGACTGAAGTGCACGCCGCCTGTTTCGGATTCAACAAATACCTGTTGTGACTCTGATTTCCCCGTGACGCCAGTCGTAAGCTCGAAGTCGGGTTTGACTCAGACTTGTTTCGCGCAGCTGAGTCTGTGGCTTTCCTCTGGCGAACTCACATACATTTGGAAAACCCTTCAGGCGTCGTGACCCATGTTGCCCATTGGGAGAAGCCCTCCATAAATGTTGTTCCACGAGGAAGGTATATCAGGCTTTTCCTCCGCTTCCTTTCACACTTGGCGCAAGGCCGCTTCGATCCTTCGGAAAGGAGAAGGTAGACGAAGGACCGCACCGCCACAGCGTTGTTTCTTAGACTTAAGTGTATAGTACGTTCCTTACGCTTCCTCCCATTTCCAGACACACTCCTCTCTAGGGGACTACTAGTGTGTTGGTGGTCACATTCGAGCCACATGTTTCTTCACCATTCAGCGTGTGGTGTTCTCCTTGTGTTTTCACACAAAGTACTGACAACGCTTCTATCTTCCCGAAACAAGATCTGAGTTGGGAGAAGCTTTCGACACAAGTTCGTTCTCAAGCAGTGGTATATGGCACTGTACTTGTCCCTTCGCTTTTAACGTCGGGACTTTCCTCCATCTTCTTCCCTGTAGATGGTCGTGGAAAGGCGATTTCTCTACCGTTTTGTTCCTTGAGAGCTTAGTGTCAGACACCTACACCTATGTCTCCAAAGGCTTCATGCTTCCCGAACCAAGAGGTGAGCACGAAATCGTGTTGGACGTGGCCTTGTTTCTCTGTGTCCAGTGGAAGGCGCTGCTGAGGCGAGCACACGTATATTTGATGGCACTCCAACTTCATGACACAAGACTTTCGTGGAGAGAAACCCTCCCCACAACGTGTTCCTCACCGTAGTGTATCGTACTTTCCGTCTCTTTCCTTTCGCACTACGTTGTAACAAGGTGCTTCCATCCGTAGGGAAAGAGCTGGTCGTCGACGGACGGCAAACCTCTAGATTTGTTCTTAGAGTTAACCATGGGGAGGCAATCCTCCTCATGCTTCCTCACATCATACATATCCATACTCATCCTTCTTCATGGAACGACAGGAGACACATTCGGGACGGACGGCTAACTCTTGGGTACGTCCCTCATGCCTTCACACCCACTACGGAAAACACTTTTATCTTCCTGAAACTGTAGGATAGCTGAGGGAGGACTTCTTCCCAAGCGGTTGGTCAAGCAACGTCCCAGGTGACGGCACATTCTCTATGCCTTCACACGTTCATGCCAGGATGCCGCTCATACGTAGGTGTATGGCTTTCCAGGATATCCTTCTCCCACTTGAAGGCATGACCTTTCCCCTCTGATCTCTCTCATACTCTTGAAAACATTCCTCACGGAACAAGATTTGAATTGGGAGAGACAATCTACACTAACCATTTCTGTGGCACAGGCATGGGGCACATGCCTTGCGCTGCCGCACTTACATTGGAATAGACAAGCATTTTCGGGGAAGATGTTCGTAGAAACACGGTTTCTCTGCACTGATGTTTCCTGAGACTGAAGTGCACGCCGCCTGTTTCGGGTTCAACACATACCTGTTGTGACTATGTTTTCCCCGTGACGCCAGTCGTAAGCTCGAAGTCGGGTTTGACACAGACTTGTTTCGCGCAGTTGAGTCTGTGGCTTTCCTTTGGCGAACTCACATACATTTGGAAACCCCTTTTAGCGTCGTGACCCATGGTGTCCATTGAGCGAAGCCCTCCATACAAAGTTGTTCCACGAGGAAGGTATATCAGGCCTTTCCTCTGCTTCCTTTCACACTTGGCGTATGCCCGCCTCGATCCTTCGGAAAGGAGAAGGTAGACGAAGGACCGCTCCTCCACAGCATTGCTTTTTAGAATTAAGTGTAGAGCTCGTTCCTTACACTTCCTCCGATTTCCACACACACACCTCTCTAGGGGACAACTTGTTAGTTGGTGGTCACATTCGACCCACATGTCTCTTCACAATTCAGCGTATGGCACTTTCCTTACGCGTTCACACGAAGTCCTGAAAGCGCTTCTATCTTCCTGAAACAAGATTTGAGTTGAGAGAAGCTTTCGACACAACTCTTTCTCAAACAGTGGTATATGGCACAGGAGTTGTGCCTTCACTGGTAACGTTGGAAAGTTCTTCCATCTTTTTCCCTGCAGGTGGCAGTGGAAAGACTATTTCCCTACCGTTTTGTTCTTTGAGAGGTGAGTGTAAGACCCTTACCTTATATAGCAACACTCATCTCTCCAAAGGCTTCTTTCTTCAAGAACCCAGATGTTAGCACGAAAGCCTGTTGGACATGGACTCGTTTCTCAGAATTCAGTGTGAGGCTACTACTACTGAGGCTAGTCCACGTGCATTTGAAGACCCATCCACCTCCATGACACAGGACTTGATGGAGAGAAACCCTCCGCCCAACGGGTTCCTCCCTGTAGAGGATCGCGCGTTCCATCGCTTTGTCGTTCACGCTAGGTTTCCCAAGCTGCTTCCATCCTTACGAAAAGAGGTGGTAGTCGAAGGACGGCAACCCTCGAGATTTGTTCTTAGAGTTTAACAGACGTATGCCATCTTCCTTACGCTTCCGCACATTATCCATGTCCATGCACATCTTTCTTCATGGCCACGACAGTAGGCCAATTCGGAGCGGAGAGCTACGTCGAGCCGATGTCCCTTACGCCTTCACACCCACTACGGAAAACACTTTCCTCTCACCGAAACGATATGATAGTTGAGGGAAGACTTCTTCACAAGTGGTTTCTCAAGCACCGTCACAGGGCCCATTCTAGGTGCCTGCACCATTTCATGCTAAAGTGCTTCTCATCCTTCCGTGTATGTCTTTCTTGACGGATTTCCTTCTCACACGTAAAACCGTGTCCTTTTCCATCTGCTCTCACTCCTACTCTTGAAAACACTTCTCACGGAACAGGATTTGAATGGCGACAGACTATCGACACTAAGGACTTCTGTAGCACAGGCATGGGGCCCATACATTGCGATTTCACACTTCCATGGGAAAAGCCTACCATTTTCAGGGAAGATGTTAGTAGACACACGGTTTCTCGGGAGTGGTGTTTCTTCAGACTGAAGAGCACTCCCTTCGTTTAGGATTCAACACGTACGTTTGGTGACTAGGGATTCCGCGGGAACCCAGTTGGAAGCTCCAAGTCGCGTTTGACAGAGACTTGCTTCGCAGAGATTCGTGTATGCCTTTCCTTCGGCGAAGGCGCCTACATTTGAACACCCTTCCATCGTCGTGACACATGGTGTTCGTTGAGAAATGCCCTCCATAAGAATTTGTTCCGCGAGTAAGGTAGATCTCTCTTCCTTCCCCTCCGGATTCTTTCACACTTTGCTTCAAGCCGCTTCGTTCCTTAGCAAAGCAGATGGCAGTCGAAGGAACGCACCGCCACAGCGTTGTTTCTTAGACTTAAGTGTATAGCGCGTTCCTTACGCTTCCTCCCATTTCCAGACACACTCCTCTCTAGGGGACTACTAGTGTGTTGGTGGTCACATTCGAGCCACATGTTTCTTCACCATTCAGCGTGTGGTGTTCTCCTTGTGTTTTCACACAAAGTACTGACAACGCTTCTATCTTCCCGAAACAAGATCTGAGTTGGGAGAAGCTTTCGACACAAGTTCGTTCTCAAGCAGTGTTATATGGCACAGTACTTGTGCCTTCGCTTTTAACGTCGGAACCTTCCTCCATCTTCTTCCCTGGAGATGGTCGTGGAAAGGCGATTTCTCTACCGTTTTGTTCCTTGAGAGCCGAGTGTCAGACGCTTACACATACATCTCCAACGGCTTCATGCTTCCCGAACCAAGAGGTTAGCCCGAAATCGTGTTGGGCGTGGCCTTGTTTCTCTGAGTTCAGTGGAAGGCGCTGCTGAGGCGAGCTCACGTACATTTGAAGGCCCTTCCAACGTCATGACACAAGACTTTCGTGGAGAGAAACCCCCCGCACAACGTGTTCCTCGCCGTAGTGTATCGTACTTTCCGTCTCTTTCCTTTCGCACTACGTTGTAACAAGGTGCTTCCATCCGTAGGGAAAGAGCTGGTCGTCGACGGACGGCAAACCTCTAGATTTGTTCTTAGAGTTAACCATGGGGAGGCAATCCTCCTCATGCTTCCTCACATCATACATATCCATACTCATCCTTCTTCATGGAACGACAGGAGACACATTCGGGACGGACGGCTAACTCTTGGGTACGTCCCTCATGCCTTCACACCCACTACGGAAAACACTTTTATCTTCCTGAAACTGTAGGATAGCTGAGGGAGGACTTCTTCCCAAGCGGTTGGTCAAGCAACGTCCCAGGTGACGGCACATTCTCTATGCCTTCACACGTTCATGCCAGGATGCCGCTCATACGTAGTTGTATGGCTTTCCAGGATATCCTTCTCCCACTTGAAGGCATGACCTTTCCCCTCTGATCTCTCTCATACTCTTGAAAACATTCCTCACGGAACAAGATTTGAATTGGGAGAGACAATCTACACTAACCATTTCTGTGGCACAGGCATGGGGCACATGCCTTGCGCTGCCGCACTTACATTGGAATAGACAAGCATTTTCGGGGAAGATGTTCGTAGAAACACGGTTTCTCTGCACTGATGTTTCCTGAGACTGAAGTGCACGCCGCCTGTTTCGGGTTCAACACATACCTGTTGTGACTATGTTTTCCCCGTGACGCCAGTCGTAAGCTCGAAGTCGGGTTTGACACAGACTTGTTTCACGCAGTTGAGTCTGTGGCTTTCCTTTGGCGAACTCACATACATTTGGAAACCCCTTTTAGCGTCGTGACCCATGGTGTCCATTGAGCGAAGCCCTCCATACAAAGTTGTTCCACGAGGAAGGTATATCAGGCCTTTCCTCTGCTTCCTTTCACACTTGGCGTATGCCCGCCTCGATCCTTCGGAAAGGAGAAGGTAGACGAAGGACCGCTCCTCCACAGCATTGCTTTTTAGAATTAAGTGTAGAGCTCGTTCCTTACACTTCCTCCGATTTCCACACACACACCTCTCTAGGGGACAACTTGTTAGTTGGTGGTCACATTCGACCCACATGTCTCTTCACAATTCAGCGTATGGCACTTTCCTTACGCGTTCACACGAAGTCCTGAAAGCGCTTCTATCTTCCTGAAACAAGATTTGAGTTGAGAGAAGCTTTCGACACAACTCTTTCTCAAACAGTGGTATATGGCACAGGAGTTGTGCCTTCACTGGTAACGTTGGAAAGTTCTTCCATCTTTTTCCCTGCAGGTGGCAGTGGAAAGACTATTTCCCTACCGTTTTGTTCTTTGAGAGGTGAGTGTAAGACCCTTACCTTATATAGCAACACTCATCTCTCCAAAGGCTTCTTTCTTCAAGAACCCAGATGTTAGCACGAAAGCCTGTTGGACATGGACTCGTTTCTCAGAATTCAGTGTGAGGCTACTACTACTGAGGCTAGTCCACGTGCATTTGAAGACCCATCCACCTCCATGACACAGGACTTGATGGAGAGAAACCCTCCGCCCAACGGGTTCCTCCCTGTAGAGGATCGCGCGTTCCATCGCTTTGTCGTTCACGCTAGGTTTCCCAAGCTGCTTCCATCCTTACGAAAAGAGGTGGTAGTCGAAGGACGGCAACCCTCGAGATTTGTTCTTAGAGTTTAACAGACGTATGCCATCTTCCTTACGCTTCCGCACATTATCCATGTCCATGCACATCTTTCTTCATGGCCACGACAGTAGGCCAATTCGGAGCGGAGAGCTACGTCGAGCCGATGTCCCTTACGCCTTCACACCCACTACGGAAAACACTTTCCTCTCACCGAAACGATATGATAGTTGAGGGAAGACTTCTTCACAAGTGGTTTCTCAAGCACCGTCACAGGGCCCATTCTAGGTGCCTGCACCATTTCATGCTAAAGTGCTTCTCATCCTTCCGTGTATGTCTTTCTTGACGGATTTCCTTCTCACACGTAAAACCGTGTCCTTTTCCATCTGCTCTCACTCCTACTCTTGAAAACACTTCTCACGGAACAGGATTTGAATGGCGACAGACTATCGACACTAAGGACTTCTGTAGCACAGGCATGGGGCCCATACATTGCGATTTCACACTTCCATGGGAAAAGCCTACCATTTTCAGGGAAGATGTTAGTAGACACACGGTTTCTCGGGAGTGGTGTTTCTTCAGACTGAAGAGCACTCCCTTCGTTTAGGATTCAACACGTACGTTTGGTGACTAGGGATTCCGCGGGAACCCAGTTGGAAGCTCCAAGTCGCGTTTGACAGAGACTTGCTTCGCAGAGATTCGTGTATGCCTTTCCTTCGGCGAAGGCGCCTACATTTGAACACCCTTCCATCGTCGTGACACATGGTGTTCGTTGAGAAATGCCCTCCATAAGAATTTGTTCCGCGAGTAAGGTAGATCTCTCTTCCTTCCCCTCCGGATTCTTTCACACTTTGCTTCAAGCCGCTTCGTTCCTCAGCAAAGCAGATGGCAGTCGAAGGAACGCACCGCCACAGCGTTGTTTCTTAGACTTAAGTGTATAGCGCGTTCCTTACGCTTCCTCCCATTTCCAGACACACTCCTCTCTAGGGGACTACTAGTGTGTTGGTGGTCACATTCGAGCCACATGTTTCTTCACCATTCAGCGTGTGGTGTTCTCCTTGTGTTTTCACACAAAGTACTGACAACGCTTCTATCTTCCCGAAACAAGATCTGAGTTGGGAGAAGCTTTCGACACAAGTTCGTTCTCAAGCAGTGTTATATGGCACAGTACTTGTGCCTTCGCTTTTAACGTCGGAACCTTCCTCCATCTTCTTCCCTGGAGATGGTCGTGGAAAGGCGATTTCTCTACCGTTTTGTTCCTTGAGAGCCGAGTGTCAGACGCTTACACATACATCTCCAACGGCTTCATGCTTCCCGAACCAAGAGGTTAGCCCGAAATCGTGTTGGGCGTGGCCTTGTTTCTCTGAGTTCAGTGGAAGGCGCTGCTGAGGCGAGCTCACGTACATTTGAAGGCCCTTCCAACGTCATGACACAAGACTTTCGTGGAGAGAAACCCCCCGCACAACGTGTTCCTCGCCGTAGTGTATCGCGCTTTCCGTCTCTTTTCGTTCGCACTAAGTTGTAACAAGGTGCTTCCACCCGTAGGGAAAGAGCTGGTCGTCGACGGACGGCAACCCTCTAGATTTGTTCTTAGAGTTAAACACCCGTAGGCCATCCTCCTTATGCTTCCTCACATCATACATTTCCATACTCATCCTTCTTCGTGGAACGACAGTAGACACATTCGGAACGGACGGCTAACTCTCGGGTACGTCCCTCATGCCTTCACACCCACTAGGGAAAACACTTTTATCTTCCTGAAACAATATGATAGCTGAGGGAAGACTTCCTCACAAGCGGTTGGTCAAGCACCGTCACAGGGCACGGCACATTCTTTATGCCTTCACACGTTCCTACCAGAATGCCGCGCATACGTCGGTGTATGGCTTTCCAGGATTTCCTTCTCCCACTTGAAGGCATGACATTTCCCGTCTGCTCTCTTTCATACTCTTGGAAACATTCTTCACGGAACAAGATTTGAATCGGGAGAGACAATCTACACTAACTATTTCTGTGGCACAGGCCTGGGGCACATGCCTTGCGCTGCCACACTTCCACTGGAATAGACAAGCATTTTCAGGGAAGATGTTAGAAGAAACACGGTTTCTCTGTTTCCTCAGACTGAAGTGCACGCCGCCTGTTTCGGATTCAACAAATACCTGTTGTGACTCTGATTTCCCCGTGACGCCAGTCGTAAGCTCGAAGTCGGGTTTGACTCAGACTTGTTTCGCGCAGCTGAGTCTGTGGCTTTCCTCTGGCGAACTCACATACATTTGGAAAACCCTTCAGGCGTCGTGACCCATGTTGCCCATTGGGAGAAGCCCTCCATAAATGTTGTTCCACGAGGAAGGTATATCAGGCTTTTCCTCCGCTTCCTTTCACACTTGGCGCAAGGCCGCTTCGATCCTTCGGAAAGGAGAAGGTAGACGAAGGACCGCACCGCCACAGCGTTGTTTCTTAGACTTAAGTGTATAGTACGTTCCTTACGCTTCCTCCCATTTCCAGACACACTCCTCTCTAGGGGACTACTAGTGTGTTGGTGGTCACATTCGAGCCACATGTTTCTTCACCATTCAGCGTGTGGTGTTCTCCTTGTGTTTTCACACAAAGTACTGACAACGCTTCTATCTTCCCGAAACAAGATCTGAGTTGGGAGAAGCTTTCGACACAAGTTCGTTCTCAAGCAGTGGTATATGGCACTGTACTTGTCCCTTCGCTTTTAACGTCGGGACTTTCCTCCATCTTCTTCCCTGTAGATGGTCGTGGAAAGGCGATTTCTCTACCGTTTTGTTCCTTGAGAGCTTAGTGTCAGACACCTACACCTATGTCTCCAAAGGCTTCATGCTTCCCGAACCAAGAGGTGAGCACGAAATCGTGTTGGACGTGGCCTTGTTTCTCTGTGTCCAGTGGAAGGCGCTGCTGAGGCGAGCACACGTATATTTGATGGCACTCCAACTTCATGACACAAGACTTTCGTGGAGAGAAACCCTCCCCACAACGTGTTCCTCACCGTAGTGTATCGTACTTTCCGTCTCTTTCCTTTCGCACTACGTTGTAACAAGGTGCTTCCATCCGTAGGGAAAGAGCTGGTCGTCGACGGACGGCAAACCTCTAGATTTGTTCTTAGAGTTAACCATGGGGAGGCAATCCTCCTCATGCTTCCTCACATCATACATATCCATACTCATCCTTCTTCATGGAACGACAGGAGACACATTCGGGACGGACGGCTAACTCTTGGGTACGTCCCTCATGCCTTCACACCCACTACGGAAAACACTTTTATCTTCCTGAAACTGTAGGATAGCTGAGGGAGGACTTCTTCCCAAGCGGTTGGTCAAGCAACGTCCCAGGTGACGGCACATTCTCTATGCCTTCACACGTTCATGCCAGGATGCCGCTCATACGTAGGTGTATGGCTTTCCAGGATATCCTTCTCCCACTTGAAGGCATGACCTTTCCCCTCTGATCTCTCTCATACTCTTGAAAACATTCCTCACGGAACAAGATTTGAATTGGGAGAGACAATCTACACTAACCATTTCTGTGGCACAGGCATGGGGCACATGCCTTGCGCTGCCGCACTTACATTGGAATAGACAAGCATTTTCGGGGAAGATGTTCGTAGAAACACGGTTTCTCTGCACTGATGTTTCCTGAGACTGAAGTGCACGCCGCCTGTTTCGGGTTCAACACATACCTGTTGTGACTATGTTTTCCCCGTGACGCCAGTCGTAAGCTCGAAGTCGGGTTTGACACAGACTTGTTTCGCGCAGTTGAGTCTGTGGCTTTCCTTTGGCGAACTCACATACATTTGGAAACCCCTTTTAGCGTCGTGACCCATGGTGTCCATTGAGCGAAGCCCTCCATACAAAGTTGTTCCACGAGGAAGGTATATCAGGCCTTTCCTCTGCTTCCTTTCACACTTGGCGTATGCCCGCCTCGATCCTTCGGAAAGGAGAAGGTAGACGAAGGACCGCTCCTCCACAGCATTGCTTTTTAGAATTAAGTGTAGAGCTCGTTCCTTACACTTCCTCCGATTTCCACACACACACCTCTCTAGGGGACAACTTGTTAGTTGGTGGTCACATTCGACCCACATGTCTCTTCACAATTCAGCGTATGGCACTTTCCTTACGCCTTCACACGAAGTCCTGAAAGCGCTTCTATCTTCCTGAAACAAGATTTGAGTTGAGAGAAGCTTTCGACACAACTCTTTCTCAAACAGTGGTATATGGCACAGGAGTTGTGCCTTCACTGGTAACGTTGGAAAGTTCTTCCATCTTTTTCCCTGCAGGTGGCAGTGGAAAGACTATTTCCCTACCGTTTTGTTCTTTGAGAGGTGAGTGTAAGACCCTTACCTTATATAGCAACACTCATCTCTCCAAAGGCTTCTTTCTTCAAGAACCCAGATGTTAGCACGAAAGCCTGTTGGACATGGACTCGTTTCTCAGAATTCAGTGTGAGGCTACTACTACTGAGGCTAGTCCACGTGCATTTGAAGACCCATCCACCTCCATGACACAGGACTTGATGGAGAGAAACCCTCCGCCCAACGGGTTCCTCCCTGTAGAGGATCGCGCGTTCCATCGCTTTGTCGTTCACGCTAGGTTTCCCAAGCTGCTTCCATCCTTACGAAAAGAGGTGGTAGTCGAAGGACGGCAACCCTCGAGATTTGTTCTTAGAGTTTAACAGACGTATGCCATCTTCCTTACGCTTCCGCACATTATCCATGTCCATGCACATCTTTCTTCATGGCCACGACAGTAGGCCAATTCGGAGCGGAGAGCTACGTCGAGCCGATGTCCCTTACGCCTTCACACCCACTACGGAAAACACTTTCCTCTCACCGAAACGATATGATAGTTGAGGGAAGACTTCTTCACAAGTGGTTTCTCAAGCACCGTCACAGGGCCCATTCTAGGTGCCTGCACCATTTCATGCTAAAGTGCTTCTCATCCTTCCGTGTATGTCTTTCTTGACGGATTTCCTTCTCACACGTAAAACCGTGTCCTTTTCCATCTGCTCTCACTCCTACTCTTGAAAACACTTCTCACGGAACAGGATTTGAATGGCGACAGACTATCGACACTAAGGACTTCTGTAGCACAGGCATGGGGCCCATACATTGCGATTTCACACTTCCATGGGAAAAGCCTACCATTTTCAGGGAAGATGTTAGTAGACACACGGTTTCTCGGGAGTGGTGTTTCTTCAGACTGAAGAGCACTCCCTTCGTTTAGGATTCAACACGTACGTTTGGTGACTAGGGATTCCGCGGGAACCCAGTTGGAAGCTCCAAGTCGCGTTTGACAGAGACTTGCTTCGCAGAGATTCGTGTATGCCTTTCCTTCGGCGAAGGCGCCTACATTTGAACACCCTTCCATCGTCGTGACACATGGTGTTCGTTGAGAAATGCCCTCCATAAGAATTTGTTCCGCGAGTAAGGTAGATCTCTCTTCCTTCCCCTCCGGATTCTTTCACACTTTGCTTCAAGCCGCTTCGTTCCTTAGCAAAGCAGATGGCAGTCGAAGGAACGCACCGCCACAGCGTTGTTTCTTAGACTTAAGTGTATAGCGCGTTCCTTACGCTTCCTCCCATTTCCAGACACACTCCTCTCTAGGGGACTACTAGTGTGTTGGTGGTCACATTCGAGCCACATGTTTCTTCACCATTCAGCGTGTGGTGTTCTCCTTGTGTTTTCACACAAAGTACTGACAACGCTTCTATCTTCCCGAAACAAGATCTGAGTTGGGAGAAGCTTTCGACACAAGTTCGTTCTCAAGCAGTGTTATATGGCACAGTACTTGTGCCTTCGCTTTTAACGTCGGAACCTTCCTCCATCTTCTTCCCTGGAGATGGTCGTGGAAAGGCGATTTCTCTACCGTTTTGTTCCTTGAGAGCCGAGTGTCAGACGCTTACACATACATCTCCAACGGCTTCATGCTTCCCGAACCAAGAGGTTAGCCCGAAATCGTGTTGGGCGTGGCCTTGTTTCTCTGAGTTCAGTGGAAGGCGCTGCTGAGGCGAGCTCACGTACATTTGAAGGCCCTTCCAACGTCATGACACAAGACTTTCGTGGAGAGAAACCCCCCGCACAACGTGTTCCTCGCCGTAGTGTATCGCGCTTTCCGTCTCTTTTCGTTCGCACTAAGTTGTAACAAGGTGCTTCCACCCGTAGGGAAAGAGCTGGTCGTCGACGGACGGCAACCCTCTAGATTTGTTCTTAGAGTTAAACACCCGTAGGCCATCCTCCTTATGCTTCCTCACATCATACATTTCCATACTCATCCTTCTTCGTGGAACGACAGTAGACACATTCGGAACGGACGGCTAACTCTCGGGTACGTCCCTCATGCCTTCACACCCACTAGGGAAAACACTTTTATCTTCCTGAAACAATATGATAGCTGAGGGAAGACTTCCTCACAAGCGGTTGGTCAAGCACCGTCACAGGGCACGGCACATTCTTTATGCCTTCACACGTTCCTACCAGAATGCCGCGCATACGTCGGTGTATGGCTTTCCAGGATTTCCTTCTCCCACTTGAAGGCATGACATTTCCCGTCTGCTCTCTTTCATACTCTTGGAAACATTCTTCACGGAACAAGATTTGAATCGGGAGAGACAATCTACACTAACTATTTCTGTGGCACAGGCCTGGGGCACATGCCTTGCGCTGCCACACTTCCACTGGAATAGACAAGCATTTTCAGGGAAGATGTTAGAAGAAACACGGTTTCTCTGTTTCCTCAGACTGAAGTGCACGCCGCCTGTTTCGGATTCAACAAATACCTGTTGTGACTCTGATTTCCCCGTGACGCCAGTCGTAAGCTCGAAGTCGGGTTTGACTCAGACTTGTTTCGCGCAGCTGAGTCTGTGGCTTTCCTCTGGCGAACTCACATACATTTGGAAAACCCTTCAGGCGTCGTGACCCATGTTGCCCATTGGGAGAAGCCCTCCATAAATGTTGTTCCACGAGGAAGGTATATCAGGCTTTTCCTCCGCTTCCTTTCACACTTGGCGCAAGGCCGCTTCGATCCTTCGGAAAGGAGAAGGTAGACGAAGGACCGCACCGCCACAGCGTTGTTTCTTAGACTTAAGTGTATAGTACGTTCCTTACGCTTCCTCCCATTTCCAGGCACACTCCTCTCTAGGGGACTACTAGTGTGTTGGTGGTCACATTCGAGCCACATGTTTCTTCACCATTCAGCGTGTGGTGTTCTCCTTGTGTTTTCACACAAAGTACTGACAACGCTTCTATCTTCCCGAAACAAGATCTGAGTTGGGAGAAGCTTTCGACACAAGTTCGTTCTCAAGCAGTGGTATATGGCACTGTACTTGTCCCTTCGCTTTTAACGTCGGGACTTTCCTCCATCTTCTTCCCTGTAGATGGTCGTGGAAAGGCGATTTCTCTACCGTTTTGTTCCTTGAGAGCTTAGTGTCAGACACCTACACCTATGTCTCCAAAGGCTTCATGCTTCCCGAACCAAGAGGTGAGCACGAAATCGTGTTGGACGTGGCCTTGTTTCTCTGTGTCCAGTGGAAGGCGCTGCTGAGGCGAGCACACGTATATTTGATGGCACTCCAACTTCATGACACAAGACTTTCGTGGAGAGAAACCCTCCCCACAACGTGTTCCTCACCGTAGTGTATCGTACTTTCCGTCTCTTTCCTTTCGCACTACGTTGTAACAAGGTGCTTCCATCCGTAGGGAAAGAGCTGGTCGTCGACGGACGGCAAACCTCTAGATTTGTTCTTAGAGTTAACCATGGGGAGGCAATCCTCCTCATGCTTCCTCACATCATACATATCCATACTCATCCTTCTTCATGGAACGACAGGAGACACATTCGGGACGGACGGCTAACTCTTGGGTACGTCCCTCATGCCTTCACACCCACTACGGAAAACACTTTTATCTTCCTGAAACTGTAGGATAGCTGAGGGAGGACTTCTTCCCAAGCGGTTGGTCAAGCAACGTCCCAGGTGACGGCACATTCTCTATGCCTTCACACGTTCATGCCAGGATGCCGCTCATACGTAGGTGTATGGCTTTCCAGGATATCCTTCTCCCACTTGAAGGCATGACCTTTCCCCTCTGATCTCTCTCATACTCTTGAAAACATTCCTCACGGAACAAGATTTGAATTGGGAGAGACAATCTACACTAACCATTTCTGTGGCACAGGCATGGGGCACATGCCTTGCGCTGCCGCACTTACATTGGAATAGACAAGCATTTTCGGGGAAGATGTTCGTAGAAACACGGTTTCTCTGCACTGATGTTTCCTGAGACTGAAGTGCACGCCGCCTGTTTCGGGTTCAACACATACCTGTTGTGACTATGTTTTCCCCGTGACGCCAGTCGTAAGCTCGAAGTCGGGTTTGACACAGACTTGTTTCGCGCAGTTGAGTCTGTGGCTTTCCTTTGGCGAACTCACATACATTTGGAAACCCCTTTTAGCGTCGTGACCCATGGTGTCCATTGAGCGAAGCCCTCCATACAAAGTAGTTCCACGAGGAAGGTATATCAGGCCTTTCCTCTGCTTCCTTTCACACTTGGCGTATGCCCGCCTCGATCCTTCGGAAAGGAGAAGGTAGACGAAGGACCGCTCCTCCACAGCATTGCTTTTTAGAATTAAGTGTAGAGCTCGTTCCTTACACTTCCTCCGATTTCCACACACACACCTCTCTAGGGGACAACTTGTTAGTTGGTGGTCACATTCGACCCACATGTCTCTTCACAATTCAGCGTATGGCACTTTCCTTACGCCTTCACACGAAGTCCTGAAAGCGCTTCTATCTTCCTGAAACAAGATTTGAGTTGAGAGAAGCTTTCGACACAACTCTTTCTCAAACAGTGGTATATGGCACAGGAGTTGTGCCTTCACTGGTAACGTTGGAAAGTTCTTCCATCTTTTTCCCTGCAGGTGGCAGTGGAAAGACTATTTCCCTACCGTTTTGTTCTTTGAGAGGTGAGTGTAAGACCCTTACCTTATATAGCAACACTCATCTCTCCAAAGGCTTCTTTCTTCAAGAACCCAGATGTTAGCACGAAAGCCTGTTGGACATGGACTCGTTTCTCAGAATTCAGTGTGAGGCTACTACTACTGAGGCTAGTCCACGTGCATTTGAAGACCCATCCACCTCCATGACACAGGACTTGATGGAGAGAAACCCTCCGCCCAACGGGTTCCTCCCTGTAGAGGATCGCGCGTTCCATCGCTTTGTCGTTCACGCTAGGTTTCCCAAGCTGCTTCCATCCTTACGAAAAGAGGTGGTAGTCGAAGGACGGCAACCCTCGAGATTTGTTCTTAGAGTTTAACAGACGTATGCCATCTTCCTTACGCTTCCGCACATTATCCATGTCCATGCACATCTTTCTTCATGGCCACGACAGTAGGCCAATTCGGAGCGGAGAGCTACGTCGAGCCGATGTCCCTTACGCCTTCACACCCACTACGGAAAACACTTTCCTCTCACCGAAACGATATGATAGTTGAGGGAAGACTTCTTCACAAGTGGTTTCTCAAGCACCGTCACAGGGCCCATTCTAGGTGCCTGCACCATTTCATGCTAAAGTGCTTCTCATCCTTCCGTGTATGTCTTTCTTGACGGATTTCCTTCTCACACGTAAAACCGTGTCCTTTTCCATCTGCTCTCACTCCTACTCTTGAAAACACTTCTCACGGAACAGGATTTGAATGGCGACAGACTATCGACACTAAGGACTTCTGTAGCACAGGCATGGGGCCCATACATTGCGATTTCACACTTCCATGGGAAAAGCCTACCATTTTCAGGGAAGATGTTAGTAGACACACGGTTTCTCGGGAGTGGTGTTTCTTCAGACTGAAGAGCACTCCCTTCGTTTAGGATTCAACACGTACGTTTGGTGACTAGGGATTCCGCGGGAACCCAGTTGGAAGCTCCAAGTCGCGTTTGACAGAGACTTGCTTCGCAGAGATTCGTGTATGCCTTTCCTTCGGCGAAGGCGCCTACATTTGAACACCCTTCCATCGTCGTGACACATGGTGTTCGTTGAGAAATGCCCTCCATAAGAATTTGTTCCGCGAGTAAGGTAGATCTCTCTTCCTTCCCCTCCGGATTCTTTCACACTTTGCTTCAAGCCGCTTCGTTCCTTAGCAAAGCAGATGGCAGTCGAAGGAACGCACCGCCACAGCGTTGTTTCTTAGACTTAAGTGTATAGCGCGTTCCTTACGCTTCCTCCCATTTCCAGACACACTCCTCTCTAGGGGACTACTAGTGTGTTGGTGGTCACATTCGAGCCACATGTTTCTTCACCATTCAGCGTGTGGTGTTCTCCTTGTGTTTTCACACAAAGTACTGACAACGCTTCTATCTTCCCGAAACAAGATCTGAGTTGGGAGAAGCTTTCGACACAAGTTCGTTCTCAAGCAGTGTTATATGGCACAGTACTTGTGCCTTCGCTTTTAACGTCGGAACCTTCCTCCATCTTCTTCCCTGGAGATGGTCGTGGAAAGGCGATTTCTCTACCGTTTTGTTCCTTGAGAGCCGAGTGTCAGACGCTTACACATACATCTCCAATGGCTTCATGCTTCCCGAACCAAGAGGTTAGCCCGAAATCGTGTTGGGCGTGGCCTTGTTTCTCTGAGTTCAGTGGAAGGCGCTGCTGAGGCGAGCTCACGTACATTTGAAGGCCCTTCCAACGTCATGACACAAGACTTTCGTGGAGAGAAACCCCCCGCACAACGTGTTCCTCGCCGTAGTGTATCGCGCTTTCCGTCTCTTTTCGTTCGCACTAAGTTGTAACAAGGTGCTTCCACCCGTAGGGAAAGAGCTGGTCGTCGACGGACGGCAACCCTCTAGATTTGTTCTTAGAGTTAAACACCCGTAGGCCATCCTCCTTATGCTTCCTCACATCATACATTTCCATACTCATCCTTCTTCGTGGAACGACAGTAGACACATTCGGAACGGACGGCTAACTCTCGGGTACGTCCCTCATGCCTTCACACCCACTAGGGAAAACACTTTTATCTTCCTGAAACAATATGATAGCTGAGGGAAGACTTCCTCACAAGCGGTTGGTCAAGCACCGTCACAGGGCACGGCACATTCTTTATGCCTTCACACGTTCCTACCAGAATGCCGCGCATACGTCGGTGTATGGCTTTCCAGGATTTCCTTCTCCCACTTGAAGGCATGACATTTCCCGTCTGCTCTCTTTCATACTCTTGGAAACATTCTTCACGGAACAAGATTTGAATCGGGAGAGACAATCTACACTAACTATTTCTGTGGCACAGGCCTGGGGCACATGCCTTGCGCTGCCACACTTCCACTGGAATAGACAAGCATTTTCAGGGAAGATGTTAGAAGAAACACGGTTTCTCTGTTTCCTCAGACTGAAGTGCACGCCGCCTGTTTCGGATTCAACAAATACCTGTTGTGACTCTGATTTCCCCGTGACGCCAGTCGTAAGCTCGAAGTCGGGTTTGACTCAGACTTGTTTCGCGCAGCTGAGTCTGTGGCTTTCCTCTGGCGAACTCACATACATTTGGAAAACCCTTCAGGCGTCGTGACCCATGTTGCCCATTGGGAGAAGCCCTCCATAAATGTTGTTCCACGAGGAAGGTATATCAGGCTTTTCCTCCGCTTCCTTTCACACTTGGCGCAAGGCCGCTTCGATCCTTCGGAAAGGAGAAGGTAGACGAAGGACCGCACCGCCACAGCGTTGTTTCTTAGACTTAAGTGTATAGTACGTTCCTTACGCTTCCTCCCATTTCCAGGCACACTCCTCTCTAGGGGACTACTAGTGTGTTGGTGGTCACATTCGAGCCACATGTTTCTTCACCATTCAGCGTGTGGTGTTCTCCTTGTGTTTTCACACAAAGTACTGACAACGCTTCTATCTTCCCGAAACAAGATCTGAGTTGGGAGAAGCTTTCGACACAAGTTCGTTCTCAAGCAGTGGTATATGGCACTGTACTTGTCCCTTCGCTTTTAACGTCGGGACTTTCCTCCATCTTCTTCCCTGTAGATGGTCGTGGAAAGGCGATTTCTCTACCGTTTTGTTCCTTGAGAGCTTAGTGTCAGACACCTACACCTATGTCTCCAAAGGCTTCATGCTTCCCGAACCAAGAGGTGAGCACGAAATCGTGTTGGACGTGGCCTTGTTTCTCTGTGTCCAGTGGAAGGCGCTGCTGAGGCGAGCACACGTATATTTGATGGCACTCCAACTTCATGACACAAGACTTTCGTGGAGAGAAACCCTCCCCACAACGTGTTCCTCACCGTAGTGTATCGTACTTTCCGTCTCTTTCCTTTCGCACTACGTTGTAACAAGGTGCTTCCATCCGTAGGGAAAGAGCTGGTCGTCGACGGACGGCAAACCTCTAGATTTGTTCTTAGAGTTAACCATGGGGAGGCAATCCTCCTCATGCTTCCTCACATCATACATATCCATACTCATCCTTCTTCATGGAACGACAGGAGACACATTCGGGACGGACGGCTAACTCTTGGGTACGTCCCTCATGCCTTCACACCCACTACGGAAAACACTTTTATCTTCCTGAAACTGTAGGATAGCTGAGGGAGGACTTCTTCCCAAGCGGTTGGTCAAGCAACGTCCCAGGTGACGGCACATTCTCTATGCCTTCACACGTTCATGCCAGGATGCCGCTCATACGTAGGTGTATGGCTTTCCAGGATATCCTTCTCCCACTTGAAGGCATGACCTTTCCCCTCTGATCTCTCTCATACTCTTGAAAACATTCCTCACGGAACAAGATTTGAATTGGGAGAGACAATCTACACTAACCATTTCTGTGGCACAGGCATGGGGCACATGCCTTGCGCTGCCGCACTTACATTGGAATAGACAAGCATTTTCGGGGAAGATGTTCGTAGAAACACGGTTTCTCTGCACTGATGTTTCCTGAGACTGAAGTGCACGCCGCCTGTTTCGGGTTCAACACATACCTGTTGTGACTATGTTTTCCCCGTGACGCCAGTCGTAAGCTCGAAGTCGGGTTTGACACAGACTTGTTTCGCGCAGTTGAGTCTGTGGCTTTCCTTTGGCGAACTCACATACATTTGGAAACCCCTTTTAGCGTCGTGACCCATGGTGTCCATTGAGCGAAGCCCTCCATACAAAGTAGTTCCACGAGGAAGGTATATCAGGCCTTTCCTCTGCTTCCTTTCACACTTGGCGTATGCCCGCCTCGATCCTTCGGAAAGGAGAAGGTAGACGAAGGACCGCTCCTCCACAGCATTGCTTTTTAGAATTAAGTGTAGAGCTCGTTCCTTACACTTCCTCCGATTTCCACACACACACCTCTCTAGGGGACAACTTGTTAGTTGGTGGTCACATTCGACCCACATGTCTCTTCACAATTCAGCGTATGGCACTTTCCTTACGCGTTCACACGAAGTCCTGAAAGCGCTTCTATCTTCCTGAAACAAGATTTGAGTTGAGAGAAGCTTTCGACACAACTCTTTCTCAAACAGTGGTATATGGCACAGGAGTTGTGCCTTCACTGGTAACGTTGGAAAGTTCTTCCATCTTTTTCCCTGCAGGTGGCAGTGGAAAGACTATTTCCCTACCGTTTTGTTCTTTGAGAGGTGAGTGTAAGACCCTTACCTTATATAGCAACACTCATCTCTCCAAAGGCTTCTTTCTTCAAGAACCCAGATGTTAGCACGAAAGCCTGTTGGACATGGACTCGTTTCTCAGAATTCAGTGTGAGGCTACTACTACTGAGGCTAGTCCACGTGCATTTGAAGACCCATCCACCTCCATGACACAGGACTTGATGGAGAGAAACCCTCCGCCCAACGGGTTCCTCCCTGTAGAGGATCGCGCGTTCCATCGCTTTGTCGTTCACGCTAGGTTTCCCAAGCTGCTTCCATCCTTACGAAAAGAGGTGGTAGTCGAAGGACGGCAACCCTCGAGATTTGTTCTTAGAGTTTAACAGACGTATGCCATCTTCCTTACGCTTCCGCACATTATCCATGTCCATGCACATCTTTCTTCATGGCCACGACAGTAGGCCAATTCGGAGCGGAGAGCTACGTCGAGCCGATGTCCCTTACGCCTTCACACCCACTACGGAAAACACTTTCCTCTCACCGAAACGATATGATAGTTGAGGGAAGACTTCTTCACAAGTGGTTTCTCAAGCACCGTCACAGGGCCCATTCTAGGTGCCTGCACCATTTCATGCTAAAGTGCTTCTCATCCTTCCGTGTATGTCTTTCTTGACGGATTTCCTTCTCACACGTAAAACCGTGTCCTTTTCCATCTGCTCTCACTCCTACTCTTGAAAACACTTCTCACGGAACAGGATTTGAATGGCGACAGACTATCGACACTAAGGACTTCTGTAGCACAGGCATGGGGCCCATACATTGCGATTTCACACTTCCATGGGAAAAGCCTACCATTTTCAGGGAAGATGTTAGTAGACACACGGTTTCTCGGGAGTGGTGTTTCTTCAGACTGAAGAGCACTCCCTTCGTTTAGGATTCAACACGTACGTTTGGTGACTAGGGATTCCGCGGGAACCCAGTTGGAAGCTCCAAGTCGCGTTTGACAGAGACTTGCTTCGCAGAGATTCGTGTATGCCTTTCCTTCGGCGAAGGCGCCTACATTTGAACACCCTTCCATCGTCGTGACACATGGTGTTCGTTGAGAAATGCCCTCCATAAGAATTTGTTCCGCGAGTAAGGTAGATCTCTCTTCCTTCCCCTCCGGATTCTTTCACACTTTGCTTCAAGCCGCTTCGTTCCTTAGCAAAGCAGATGGCAGTCGAAGGAACGCACCGCCACAGCGTTGTTTCTTAGACTTAAGTGTATAGCGCGTTCCTTACGCTTCCTCCCATTTCCAGACACACTCCTCTCTAGGGGACTACTAGTGTGTTGGTGGTCACATTCGAGCCACATGTTTCTTCACCATTCAGCGTGTGGTGTTCTCCTTGTGTTTTCACACAAAGTACTGACAACGCTTCTATCTTCCCGAAACAAGATCTGAGTTGGGAGAAGCTTTCGACACAAGTTCGTTCTCAAGCAGTGTTATATGGCACAGTACTTGTGCCTTCGCTTTTAACGTCGGAACCTTCCTCCATCTTCTTCCCTGGAGATGGTCGTGGAAAGGCGATTTCTCTACCGTTTTGTTCCTTGAGAGCCGAGTGTCAGACGCTTACACATACATCTCCAACGGCTTCATGCTTCCCGAACCAAGAGGTTAGCCCGAAATCGTGTTGGGCGTGGCCTTGTTTCTCTGAGTTCAGTGGAAGGCGCTGCTGAGGCGAGCTCACGTACATTTGAAGGCCCTTCCAACGTCATGACACAAGACTTTCGTGGAGAGAAACCCCCCGCACAACGTGTTCCTCGCCGTAGTGTATCGCGCTTTCCGTCTCTTTTCGTTCGCACTAAGTTGTAACAAGGTGCTTCCACCCGTAGGGAAAGAGCTGGTCGTCGACGGACGGCAACCCTCTAGATTTGTTCTTAGAGTTAAACACCCGTAGGCCATCCTCCTTATGCTTCCTCACATCATACATTTCCATACTCATCCTTCTTCGTGGAACGACAGTAGACACATTCGGAACGGACGGCTAACTCTAGGGTACGTCCCTCATGCCTTCACACCCACTAGGGAAAACACTTTTATCTTCCTGAAACAATATGATAGCTGAGGGAAGACTTCCTCACAAGCGGTTGGTCAAGCACCGTCACAGGGCACGGCACATTCTTTATGCCTTCACACGTTCCTACCAGAATGCCGCGCATACGTCGGTGTATGGCTTTCCAGGATTTCCTTCTCCCACTTGAAGGCATGACATTTCCCGTCTGCTCTCTTTCATACTCTTGGAAACATTCTTCACGGAACAAGATTTGAATCGGGAGAGACAATCTACACTAACTATTTCTGTGGCACAGGCCTGGGGCACATGCCTTGCGCTGCCACACTTCCACTGGAATAGACAAGCATTTTCAGGGAAGATGTTAGAAGAAACACGGTTTCTCTGTTTCCTCAGACTGAAGTGCACGCCGCCTGTTTCGGATTCAACAAATACCTGTTGTGACTCTGATTTCCCCGTGACGCCAGTCGTAAGCTCGAAGTCGGGTTTGACTCAGACTTGTTTCGCGCAGCTGAGTCTGTGGCTTTCCTCTGGCGAACTCACATACATTTGGAAAACCCTTCAGGCGTCGTGACCCATGTTGCCCATTGGGAGAAGCCCTCCATAAATGTTGTTCCACGAGGAAGGTATATCAGGCTTTTCCTCCGCTTCCTTTCACACTTGGCGCAAGGCCGCTTCGATCCTTCGGAAAGGAGAAGGTAGACGAAGGACCGCACCGCCACAGCGTTGTTTCTTAGACTTAAGTGTATAGTACGTTCCTTACGCTTCCTCCCATTTCCAGGCACACTCCTCTCTAGGGGACTACTAGTGTGTTGGTGGTCACATTCGAGCCACATGTTTCTTCACCATTCAGCGTGTGGTGTTCTCCTTGTGTTTTCACACAAAGTACTGACAACGCTTCTATCTTCCCGAAACAAGATCTGAGTTGGGAGAAGCTTTCGACACAAGTTCGTTCTCAAGCAGTGGTATATGGCACTGTACTTGTCCCTTCGCTTTTAACGTCGGGACTTTCCTCCATCTTCTTCCCTGTAGATGGTCGTGGAAAGGCGATTTCTCTACCGTTTTGTTCCTTGAGAGCTTAGTGTCAGACACCTACACCTATGTCTCCAAAGGCTTCATGCTTCCCGAACCAAGAGGTGAGCACGAAATCGTGTTGGACGTGGCCTTGTTTCTCTGTGTCCAGTGGAAGGCGCTGCTGAGGCGAGCACACGTATATTTGATGGCACTCCAACTTCATGACACAAGACTTTCGTGGAGAGAAACCCTCCCCACAACGTGTTCCTCACCGTAGTGTATCGTACTTTCCGTCTCTTTCCTTTCGCACTACGTTGTAACAAGGTGCTTCCATCCGTAGGGAAAGAGCTGGTCGTCGACGGACGGCAAACCTCTAGATTTGTTCTTAGAGTTAACCATGGGGAGGCAATCCTCCTCATGCTTCCTCACATCATACATATCCATACTCATCCTTCTTCATGGAACGACAGGAGACACATTCGGGACGGACGGCTAACTCTTGGGTACGTCCCTCATGCCTTCACACCCACTACGGAAAACACTTTTATCTTCCTGAAACTGTAGGATAGCTGAGGGAGGACTTCTTCCCAAGCGGTTGGTCAAGCAACGTCCCAGGTGACGGCACATTCTCTATGCCTTCACACGTTCATGCCAGGATGCCGCTCATACGTAGGTGTATGGCTTTCCAGGATATCCTTCTCCCACTTGAAGGCATGACCTTTCCCCTCTGATCTCTCTCATACTCTTGAAAACATTCCTCACGGAACAAGATTTGAATTGGGAGAGACAATCTACACTAACCATTTCTGTGGCACAGGCATGGGGCACATGCCTTGCGCTGCCGCACTTACATTGGAATAGACAAGCATTTTCAGGGAAGATGTTCGTAGAAACACGGTTTCTCCGCACTGATGTTTCCTGAGACTGAAGTGCACGCCGCCTGTTTCGGGTTCAACACATACCTGTTGTGACTATGTTTTCCCCGTGACGCCAGTCGTAAGCTCGAAGTCGGGTTTGACACAGACTTGTTTCGCGCAGTTGAGTCTGTGGCTTTCCTTTGGCGAACTCACATACATTTGGAAACCCCTTTTAGCGTCGTGACCCATGGTGTCCATTGAGCGAAGCCCTCCATACAAAGTAGTTCCACGAGGAAGGTATATCAGGCCTTTCCTCTGCTTCCTTTCACACTTGGCGTATGCCCGCCTCGATCCTTCGGAAAGGAGAAGGTAGACGAAGGACCGCTCCTCCACAGCATTGCTTTTTAGAATTAAGTGTAGAGCTCGTTCCTTACACTTCCTCCGATTTCCACACACACACCTCTCTAGGGGACAACTTGTTAGTTGGTGGTCACATTCGACCCACATGTCTCTTCACAATTCAGCGTATGGCACTTTCCTTACGCCTTCACACGAAGTCCTGAAAGCGCTTCTATCTTCCTGAAACAAGATTTGAGTTGAGAGAAGCTTTCGACACAACTCTTTCTCAAACAGTGGTATATGGCACAGGAGTTGTGCCTTCACTGGTAACGTTGGAAAGTTCTTCCATCTTTTTCCCTGCAGGTGGCAGTGGAAAGACTATTTCCCTACCGTTTTGTTCTTTGAGAGGTGAGTGTAAGACCCTTACCTTATATAGCAACACTCATCTCTCCAAAGGCTTCTTTCTTCAAGAACCCAGATGTTAGCACGAAAGCCTGTTGGACATGGACTCGTTTCTCAGAATTCAGTGTGAGGCTACTACTACTGAGGCTAGTCCACGTGCATTTGAAGACCCATCCACCTCCATGACACAGGACTTGATGGAGAGAAACCCTCCGCCCAACGGGTTCCTCCCTGTAGAGGATCGCGCGTTCCATCGCTTTGTCGTTCACGCTAGGTTTCCCAAGCTGCTTCCATCCTTACGAAAAGAGGTGGTAGTCGAAGGACGGCAACCCTCGAGATTTGTTCTTAGAGTTTAACAGACGTATGCCATCTTCCTTACGCTTCCGCACATTATCCATGTCCATGCACATCTTTCTTCATGGCCACGACAGTAGGCCAATTCGGAGCGGAGAGCTACGTCGAGCCGATGTCCCTTACGCCTTCACACCCACTACGGAAAACACTTTCCTCTCACCGAAACGATATGATAGTTGAGGGAAGACTTCTTCACAAGTGGTTTCTCAAGCACCGTCACAGGGCCCATTCTAGGTGCCTGCACCATTTCATGCTAAAGTGCTTCTCATCCTTCCGTGTATGTCTTTCTTGACGGATTTCCTTCTCACACGTAAAACCGTGTCCTTTTCCATCTGCTCTCACTCCTACTCTTGAAAACACTTCTCACGGAACAGGATTTGAATGGCGACAGACTATCGACACTAAGGACTTCTGTAGCACAGGCATGGGGCCCATACATTGCGATTTCACACTTCCATGGGAAAAGCCTACCATTTTCAGGGAAGATGTTAGTAGACACACGGTTTCTCGGGAGTGGTGTTTCTTCAGACTGAAGAGCACTCCCTTCGTTTAGGATTCAACACGTACGTTTGGTGACTAGGGATTCCGCGGGAACCCAGTTGGAAGCTCCAAGTCGCGTTTGACAGAGACTTGCTTCGCAGAGATTCGTGTATGCCTTTCCTTCGGCGAAGGCGCCTACATTTGAACACCCTTCCATCGTCGTGACACATGGTGTTCGTTGAGAAATGCCCTCCATAAGAATTTGTTCCGCGAGTAAGGTAGATCTCTCTTCCTTCCCCTCCGGATTCTTTCACACTTTGCTTCAAGCCGCTTCGTTCCTTAGCAAAGCAGATGGCAGTCGAAGGAACGCACCGCCACAGCGTTGTTTCTTAGACTTAAGTGTATAGCGCGTTCCTTACGCTTCCTCCCATTTCCAGACACACTCCTCTCTAGGGGACTACTAGTGTGTTGGTGGTCACATTCGAGCCACATGTTTCTTCACCATTCAGCGTGTGGTGTTCTCCTTGTGTTTTCACACAAAGTACTGACAACGCTTCTATCTTCCCGAAACAAGATCTGAGTTGGGAGAAGCTTTCGACACAAGTTCGTTCTCAAGCAGTGTTATATGGCACAGTACTTGTGCCTTCGCTTTTAACGTCGGAACCTTCCTCCATCTTCTTCCCTGGAGATGGTCGTGGAAAGGCGATTTCTCTACCGTTTTGTTCCTTGAGAGCCGAGTGTCAGACGCTTACACATACATCTCCAACGGCTTCATGCTTCCCGAACCAAGAGGTTAGCCCGAAATCGTGTTGGGCGTGGCCTTGTTTCTCTGAGTTCAGTGGAAGGCGCTGCTGAGGCGAGCTCACGTACATTTGAAGGCCCTTCCAACGTCATGACACAAGACTTTCGTGGAGAGAAACCCCCCGCACAACGTGTTCCTCGCCGTAGTGTATCGCGCTTTCCGTCTCTTTTCGTTCGCACTAAGTTGTAACAAGGTGCTTCCACCCGTAGGGAAAGAGCTGGTCGTCGACGGACGGCAACCCTCTAGATTTGTTCTTAGAGTTAAACACCCGTAGGCCATCCTCCTTATGCTTCCTCACATCATACATTTCCATACTCATCCTTCTTCGTGGAACGACAGTAGACACATTCGGAACGGACGGCTAACTCTAGGGTACGTCCCTCATGCCTTCACACCCACTAGGGAAAACACTTTTATCTTCCTGAAACAATATGATAGCTGAGGGAAGACTTCCTCACAAGCGGTTGGTCAAGCACCGTCACAGGGCACGGCACATTCTTTATGCCTTCACACGTTCCTACCAGAATGCCGCGCATACGTCGGTGTATGGCTTTCCAGGATTTCCTTCTCCCACTTGAAGGCATGACATTTCCCGTCTGCTCTCTTTCATACTCTTGGAAACATTCTTCACGGAACAAGATTTGAATCGGGAGAGACAATCTACACTAACTATTTCTGTGGCACAGGCCTGGGGCACATGCCTTGCGCTGCCACACTTCCACTGGAATAGACAAGCATTTTCAGGGAAGATGTTAGAAGAAACACGGTTTCTCTGTTTCCTCAGACTGAAGTGCACGCCGCCTGTTTCGGATTCAACAAATACCTGTTGTGACTCTGATTTCCCCGTGACGCCAGTCGTAAGCTCGAAGTCGGGTTTGACTCAGACTTGTTTCGCGCAGCTGAGTCTGTGGCTTTCCTCTGGCGAACTCACATACATTTGGAAAACCCTTCAGGCGTCGTGACCCATGTTGCCCATTGGGAGAAGCCCTCCATAAATGTTGTTCCACGAGGAAGGTATATCAGGCTTTTCCTCCGCTTCCTTTCACACTTGGCGCAAGGCCGCTTCGATCCTTCGGAAAGGAGAAGGTAGACGAAGGACCGCACCGCCACAGCGTTGTTTCTTAGACTTAAGTGTATAGTACGTTCCTTACGCTTCCTCCCATTTCCAGACACACTCCTCTCTAGGGGACTACTACTGTGTTGGTGGTCACATTCGAGCCACATGTTTCTTCACCATTCAGCGTGTGGTGTTCTCCTTGTGTTTTCACACAAAGTACTGACAACGCTTCTATCTTCCCGAAACAAGATCTGAGTTGGGAGAAGCTTTCGACACAAGTTCGTTCTCAAGCAGTGGTATATGGCACTGTACTTGTCCCTTCGCTTTTAACGTCGGGACTTTCCTCCATCTTCTTCCCTGTAGATGGTCGTGGAAAGGCGATTTCTCTACCGTTTTGTTCCTTGAGAGCTTAGTGTCAGACACCTACACCTATGTCTCCAAAGGCTTCATGCTTCCCGAACCAAGAGGTGAGCACGAAATCGTGTTGGACGTGGCCTTGTTTCTCTGTGTCCAGTGGAAGGCGCTGCTGAGGCGAGCACACGTATATTTGATGGCACTCCAACTTCATGACACAAGACTTTCGTGGAGAGAAACCCTCCCCACAACGTGTTCCTCACCGTAGTGTATCGTACTTTCCGTCTCTTTCCTTTCGCACTACGTTGTAACAAGGTGCTTCCATCCGTAGGGAAAGAGCTGGTCGTCGACGGACGGCAAACCTCTAGATTTGTTCTTAGAGTTAACCATGGGGAGGCAATCCTCCTCATGCTTCCTCACATCATACATATCCATACTCATCCTTCTTCATGGAACGACAGGAGACACATTCGGGACGGACGGCTAACTCTTGGGTACGTCCCTCATGCCTTCACACCCACTACGGAAAACACTTTTATCTTCCTGAAACTGTAGGATAGCTGAGGGAGGACTTCTTCCCAAGCGGTTGGTCAAGCAACGTCCCAGGTGACGGCACATTCTCTATGCCTTCACACGTTCATGCCAGGATGCCGCTCATACGTAGGTGTATGGCTTTCCAGGATATCCTTCTCCCACTTGAAGGCATGACCTTTCCCCTCTGATCTCTCTCATACTCTTGAAAACATTCCTCACGGAACAAGATTTGAATTGGGAGAGACAATCTACACTAACCATTTCTGTGGCACAGGCATGGGGCACATGCCTTGCGCTGCCGCACTTACATTGGAATAGACAAGCATTTTCGGGGAAGATGTTCGTAGAAACACGGTTTCTCTGCACTGATGTTTCCTGAGACTGAAGTGCACGCCGCCTGTTTCTGGTTCAACACATACCTGTTGTGACTATGTTTTCCCCGTGACGCCAGTCGTAAGCTCGAAGTCGGGTTTGACACAGACTTGTTTCGCGCAGTTGAGTCTGTGGCTTTCCTTTGGCGAACTCACATACATTTGGAAACCCCTTTTAGCGTCGTGACCCATGGTGTCCATTGAGCGAAGCCCTCCATACAAAGTTGTTCCACGAGGAAGGTATATCAGGCCTTTCCTCTGCTTCCTTTCACACTTGGCGTATGCCCGCCTCGATCCTTCGGAAAGGAGAAGGTAGACGAAGGACCGCTCCTCCACAGCATTGCTTTTTAGAATTAAGTGTAGAGCTCGTTCCTTACACTTCCTCCGATTTCCACACACACACCTCTCTAGGGGACAACTTGTTAGTTGGTGGTCACATTCGACCCACATGTCTCTTCACAATTCAGCGTATGGCACTTTCCTTACGCGTTCACACGAAGTCCTGAAAGCGCTTCTATCTTCCTGAAACAAGATTTGAGTTGAGAGAAGCTTTCGACACAACTCTTTCTCAAACAGTGGTATATGGCACAGGAGTTGTGCCTTCACTGGTAACGTTGGAAAGTTCTTCCATCTTTTTCCCTGCAGGTGGCAGTGGAAAGACTATTTCCCTACCGTTTTGTTCTTTGAGAGGTGAGTGTAAGACCCTTACCTTATATAGCAACACTCATCTCTCCAAAGGCTTCTTTCTTCAAGAACCCAGATGTTAGCACGAAAGCCTGTTGGACATGGACTCGTTTCTCAGAATTCAGTGTGAGGCTACTACTACTGAGGCTAGTCCACGTGCATTTGAAGACCCATCCACCTCCATGACACAGGACTTGATGGAGAGAAACCCTCCGCCCAACGGGTTCCTCCCTGTAGAGGATCGCGCGTTCCATCGCTTTGTCGTTCACGCTAGGTTTCCCAAGCTGCTTCCATCCTTACGAAAAGAGGTGGTAGTCGAAGGACGGCAACCCTCGAGATTTGTTCTTAGAGTTTAACAGACGTATGCCATCTTCCTTACGCTTCCGCACATTATCCATGTCCATGCACATCTTTCTTCATGGCCACGACAGTAGGCCAATTCGGAGCGGAGAGCTACGTCGAGCCGATGTCCCTTACGCCTTCACACCCACTACGGAAAACACTTTCCTCTCACCGAAACGATATGATAGTTGAGGGAAGACTTCTTCACAAGTGGTTTCTCAAGCACCGTCACAGGGCCCATTCTAGGTGCCTGCACCATTTCATGCTAAAGTGCTTCTCATCCTTCCGTGTATGTCTTTCTTGACGGATTTCCTTCTCACACGTAAAACCGTGTCCTTTTCCATCTGCTCTCACTCCTACTCTTGAAAACACTTCTCACGGAACAGGATTTGAATGGCGACAGACTATCGACACTAAGGACTTCTGTAGCACAGGCATGGGGCCCATACATTGCGATTTCACACTTCCATGGGAAAAGCCTACCATTTTCAGGGAAGATGTTAGTAGACACACGGTTTCTCGGGAGTGGTGTTTCTTCAGACTGAAGAGCACTCCCTTCGTTTAGGATTCAACACGTACGTTTGGTGACTAGGGATTCCGCGGGAACCCAGTTGGAAGCTCCAAGTCGCGTTTGACAGAGACTTGCTTCGCAGAGATTCGTGTATGCCTTTCCTTCGGCGAAGGCGCCTACATTTGAACACCCTTCCATCGTCGTGACACATGGTGTTCGTTGAGAAATGCCCTCCATAAGAATTTGTTCCGCGAGTAAGGTAGATCTCTCTTCCTTCCCCTCCGGATTCTTTCACACTTTGCTTCAAGCCGCTTCGTTCCTTAGCAAAGCAGATGGCAGTCGAAGGAACGCACCGCCACAGCGTTGTTTCTTAGACTTAAGTGTATAGCGCGTTCCTTACGCTTCCTCCCATTTCCAGACACACTCCTCTCTAGGGGACTACTAGTGTGTTGGTGGTCACATTCGAGCCACATGTTTCTTCACCATTCAGCGTGTGGTGTTCTCCTTGTGTTTTCACACAAAGTACTGACAACGCTTCTATCTTCCCGAAACAAGATCTGAGTTGGGAGAAGCTTTCGACACAAGTTCGTTCTCAAGCAGTGTTATATGGCACAGTACTTGTGCCTTCGCTTTTAACGTCGGAACCTTCCTCCATCTTCTTCCCTGGAGATGGTCGTGGAAAGGCGATTTCTCTACCGTTTTGTTCCTTGAGAGCCGAGTGTCAGACGCTTACACATACATCTCCAACGGCTTCATGCTTCCCGAACCAAGAGGTTAGCCCGAAATCGTGTTGGGCGTGGCCTTGTTTCTCTGAGTTCAGTGGAAGGCGCTGCTGAGGCGAGCTCACGTACATTTGAAGGCCCTTCCAACGTCATGACACAAGACTTTCGTGGAGAGAAACCCCCCGCACAACGTGTTCCTCGCCGTAGTGTATCGCGCTTTCCGTCTCTTTTCGTTCGCACTAAGTTGTAACAAGGTGCTTCCACCCGTAGGGAAAGAGCTGGTCGTCGACGGACGGCAACCCTCTAGATTTGTTCTTAGAGTTAAACACCCGTAGGCCATCCTCCTTATGCTTCCTCACATCATACATTTCCATACTCATCCTTCTTCGTGGAACGACAGTAGACACATTCGGAACGGACGGCTAACTCTAGGGTACGTCCCTCATGCCTTCACACCCACTAGGGAAAACACTTTTATCTTCCTGAAACAATATGATAGCTGAGGGAAGACTTCCTCACAAGCGGTTGGTCAAGCACCGTCACAGGGCACGGCACATTCTTTATGCCTTCACACGTTCCTACCAGAATGCCGCGCATACGTCGGTGTATGGCTTTCCAGGATTTCCTTCTCCCACTTGAAGGCATGACATTTCCCGTCTGCTCTCTTTCATACTCTTGGAAACATTCTTCACGGAACAAGATTTGAATCGGGAGAGACAATCTACACTAACTATTTCTGTGGCACAGGCCTGGGGCACATGCCTTGCGCTGCCACACTTCCACTGGAATAGACAAGCATTTTCAGGGAAGATGTTAGAAGAAACACGGTTTCTCTGTTTCCTCAGACTGAAGTGCACGCCGCCTGTTTCGGATTCAACAAATACCTGTTGTGACTCTGATTTCCCCGTGACGCCAGTCGTAAGCTCGAAGTCGGGTTTGACTCAGACTTGTTTCGCGCAGCTGAGTCTGTGGCTTTCCTCTGGCGAACTCACATACATTTGGAAAACCCTTCAGGCGTCGTGACCCATGTTGCCCATTGGGAGAAGCCCTCCATAAATGTTGTTCCACGAGGAAGGTATATCAGGCTTTTCCTCCGCTTCCTTTCACACTTGGCGCAAGGCCGCTTCGATCCTTCGGAAAGGAGAAGGTAGACGAAGGACCGCACCGCCACAGCGTTGTTTCTTAGACTTAAGTGTATAGTACGTTCCTTACGCTTCCTCCCATTTCCAGGCACACTCCTCTCTAGGGGACTACTAGTGTGTTGGTGGTCACATTCGAGCCACATGTTTCTTCACCATTCAGCGTGTGGTGTTCTCCTTGTGTTTTCACACAAAGTACTGACAACGCTTCTATCTTCCCGAAACAAGATCTGAGTTGGGAGAAGCTTTCGACACAAGTTCGTTCTCAAGCAGTGGTATATGGCACTGTACTTGTCCCTTCGCTTTTAACGTCGGGACTTTCCTCCATCTTCTTCCCTGTAGATGGTCGTGGAAAGGCGATTTCTCTACCGTTTTGTTCCTTGAGAGCTTAGTGTCAGACACCTACACCTATGTCTCCAAAGGCTTCATGCTTCCCGAACCAAGAGGTGAGCACGAAATCGTGTTGGACGTGGCCTTGTTTCTCTGTGTCCAGTGGAAGGCGCTGCTGAGGCGAGCACACGTATATTTGATGGCACTCCAACTTCATGACACAAGACTTTCGTGGAGAGAAACCCTCCCCACAACGTGTTCCTCACCGTAGTGTATCGTACTTTCCGTCTCTTTCCTTTCGCACTACGTTGTAACAAGGTGCTTCCATCCGTAGGGAAAGAGCTGGTCGTCGACGGACGGCAAACCTCTAGATTTGTTCTTAGAGTTAACCATGGGGAGGCAATCCTCCTCATGCTTCCTCACATCATACATATCCATACTCATCCTTCTTCATGGAACGACAGGAGACACATTCGGGACGGACGGCTAACTCTTGGGTACGTCCCTCATGCCTTCACACCCACTACGGAAAACACTTTTATCTTCCTGAAACTGTAGGATAGCTGAGGGAGGACTTCTTCCCAAGCGGTTGGTCAAGCAACGTCCCAGGTGACGGCACATTCTCTATGCCTTCACACGTTCATGCCAGGATGCCGCTCATACGTAGGTGTATGGCTTTCCAGGATATCCTTCTCCCACTTGAAGGCATGACCTTTCCCCTCTGATCTCTCTCATACTCTTGAAAACATTCCTCACGGAACAAGATTTGAATTGGGAGAGACAATCTACACTAACCATTTCTGTGGCACAGGCATGGGGCACATGCCTTGCGCTGCCGCACTTACATTGGAATAGACAAGCATTTTCAGGGAAGATGTTCGTAGAAACTCGGTTTCTCTGCACTGATGTTTCCTGAGACTGAAGTGCACGCCGCCTGTTTCGGGTTCAACACATACCTGTTGTGACTATGTTTTCCCCGTGACGCCAGTCGTAAGCTCGAAGTCGGGTTTGACACAGACTTGTTTCGCGCAGTTGAGTCTGTGGCTTTCCTTTGGCGAACTCACATACATTTGGAAACCCCTTTTAGCGTCGTGACCCATGGTGTCCATTGAGCGAAGCCCTCCATACAAAGTAGTTCCACGAGGAAGGTATATCAGGCCTTTCCTCTGCTTCCTTTCACACTTGGCGTATGCCCGCCTCGATCCTTCGGAAAGGAGAAGGTAGACGAAGGACCGCTCCTCCACAGCATTGCTTTTTAGAATTAAGTGTAGAGCTCGTTCCTTACACTTCCTCCGATTTCCACACACACACCTCTCTAGGGGACAACTTGTTAGTTGGTGGTCACATTCGACCCACATGTCTCTTCACAATTCAGCGTATGGCACTTTCCTTACGCGTTCACACGAAGTCCTGAAAGCGCTTCTATCTTCCTGAAACAAGATTTGAGTTGAGAGAAGCTTTCGACACAACTCTTTCTCAAACAGTGGTATATGGCACAGGAGTTGTGCCTTCACTGGTAACGTTGGAAAGTTCTTCCATCTTTTTCCCTGCAGGTGGCAGTGGAAAGACTATTTCCCTACCGTTTTGTTCTTTGAGAGGTGAGTGTAAGACCCTTACCTTATATAGCAACACTCATCTCTCCAAAGGCTTCTTTCTTCAAGAACCCAGATGTTAGCACGAAAGCCTGTTGGACATGGACTCGTTTCTCAGAATTCAGTGTGAGGCTACTACTACTGAGGCTAGTCCACGTGCATTTGAAGACCCATCCACCTCCATGACACAGGACTTGATGGAGAGAAACCCTCCGCCCAACGGGTTCCTCCCTGTAGAGGATCGCGCGTTCCATCGCTTTGTCGTTCACGCTAGGTTTCCCAAGCTGCTTCCATCCTTACGAAAAGAGGTGGTAGTCGAAGGACGGCAACCCTCGAGATTTGTTCTTAGAGTTTAACAGACGTATGCCATCTTCCTTACGCTTCCGCACATTATCCATGTCCATGCACATCTTTCTTCATGGCCACGACAGTAGGCCAATTCGGAGCGGAGAGCTACGTCGAGCCGATGTCCCTTACGCCTTCACACCCACTACGGAAAACACTTTCCTCTCACCGAAACGATATGATAGTTGAGGGAAGACTTCTTCACAAGTGGTTTCTCAAGCACCGTCACAGGGCCCATTCTAGGTGCCTGCACCATTTCATGCTAAAGTGCTTCTCATCCTTCCGTGTATGTCTTTCTTGACGGATTTCCTTCTCACACGTAAAACCGTGTCCTTTTCCATCTGCTCTCACTCCTACTCTTGAAAACACTTCTCACGGAACAGGATTTGAATGGCGACAGACTATCGACACTAAGGACTTCTGTAGCACAGGCATGGGGCCCATACATTGCGATTTCACACTTCCATGGGAAAAGCCTACCATTTTCAGGGAAGATGTTAGTAGACACACGGTTTCTCGGGAGTGGTGTTTCTTCAGACTGAAGAGCACTCCCTTCGTTTAGGATTCAACACGTACGTTTGGTGACTAGGGATTCCGCGGGAACCCAGTTGGAAGCTCCAAGTCGCGTTTGACAGAGACTTGCTTCGCAGAGATTCGTGTATGCCTTTCCTTCGGCGAAGGCGCCTACATTTGAACACCCTTCCATCGTCGTGACACATGGTGTTCGTTGAGAAATGCCCTCCATAAGAATTTGTTCCGCGAGTAAGGTAGATCTCTCTTCCTTCCCCTCCGGATTCTTTCACACTTTGCTTCAAGCCGCTTCGTTCCTTAGCAAAGCAGATGGCAGTCGAAGGAACGCACCGCCACAGCGTTGTTTCTTAGACTTAAGTGTATAGCGCGTTCCTTACGCTTCCTCCCATTTCCAGACACACTCCTCTCTAGGGGACTACTAGTGTGTTGGTGGTCACATTCGAGCCACATGTTTCTTCACCATTCAGCGTGTGGTGTTCTCCTTGTGTTTTCACACAAAGTACTGACAACGCTTCTATCTTCCCGAAACAAGATCTGAGTTGGGAGAAGCTTTCGACACAAGTTCGTTCTCAAGCAGTGTTATATGGCACAGTACTTGTGCCTTCGCTTTTAACGTCGGAACCTTCCTCCATCTTCTTCCCTGGAGATGGTCGTGGAAAGGCGATTTCTCTACCGTTTTGTTCCTTGAGAGCCGAGTGTCAGACGCTTACACATACATCTCCAACGGCTTCATGCTTCCCGAACCAAGAGGTTAGCCCGAAATCGTGTTGGGCGTGGCCTTGTTTCTCTGAGTTCAGTGGAAGGCGCTGCTGAGGCGAGCTCACGTACATTTGAAGGCCCTTCCAACGTCATGACACAAGACTTTCGTGGAGAGAAACCCCCCGCACAACGTGTTCCTCGCCGTAGTGTATCGCGCTTTCCGTCTCTTTTCGTTCGCACTAAGTTGTAACAAGGTGCTTCCACCCGTAGGGAAAGAGCTGGTCGTCGACGGACGGCAACCCTCTAGATTTGTTCTTAGAGTTAAACACCCGTAGGCCATCCTCCTTATGCTTCCTCACATCATACATTTCCATACTCATCCTTCTTCGTGGAACGACAGTAGACACATTCGGAACGGACGGCTAACTCTAGGGTACGTCCCTCATGCCTTCACACCCACTAGGGAAAACACTTTTATCTTCCTGAAACAATATGATAGCTGAGGGAAGACTTCCTCACAAGCGGTTGGTCAAGCACCGTCACAGGGCACGGCACATTCTTTATGCCTTCACACGTTCCTACCAGAATGCCGCGCATACGTCGGTGTATGGCTTTCCAGGATTTCCTTCTCCCACTTGAAGGCATGACATTTCCCGTCTGCTCTCTTTCATACTCTTGGAAACATTCTTCACGGAACAAGATTTGAATCGGGAGAGACAATCTACACTAACTATTTCTGTGGCACAGGCCTGGGGCACATGCCTTGCGCTGCCACACTTCCACTGGAATAGACAAGCATTTTCAGGGAAGATGTTAGAAGAAACACGGTTTCTCTGTTTCCTCAGACTGAAGTGCACGCCGCCTGTTTCGGATTCAACAAATACCTGTTGTGACTCTGATTTCCCCGTGACGCCAGTCGTAAGCTCGAAGTCGGGTTTGACTCAGACTTGTTTCGCGCAGCTGAGTCTGTGGCTTTCCTCTGGCGAACTCACATACATTTGGAAAACCCTTCAGGCGTCGTGACCCATGTTGCCCATTGGGAGAAGCCCTCCATAAATGTTGTTCCACGAGGAAGGTATATCAGGCTTTTCCTCCGCTTCCTTTCACACTTGGCGCAAGGCCGCTTCGATCCTTCGGAAAGGAGAAGGTAGACGAAGGACCGCACCGCCACAGCGTTGTTTCTTAGACTTAAGTGTATAGTACGTTCCTTACGCTTCCTCCCATTTCCAGACACACTCCTCTCTAGGGGACTACTAGTGTGTTGGTGGTCACATTCGAGCCACATGTTTCTTCACCATTCAGCGTGTGGTGTTCTCCTTGTGTTTTCACACAAAGTACTGACAACGCTTCTATCTTCCCGAAACAAGATCTGAGTTGGGAGAAGCTTTCGACACAAGTTCGTTCTCAAGCAGTGGTATATGGCACTGTACTTGTCCCTTCGCTTTTAACGTCGGGACTTTCCTCCATCTTCTTCCCTGTAGATGGTCGTGGAAAGGCGATTTCTCTACCGTTTTGTTCCTTGAGAGCTTAGTGTCAGACACCTACACCTATGTCTCCAAAGGCTTCATGCTTCCCGAACCAAGAGGTGAGCACGAAATCGTGTTGGACGTGGCCTTGTTTCTCTGTGTCCAGTGGAAGGCGCTGCTGAGGCGAGCACACGTATATTTGATGGCACTCCAACTTCATGACACAAGACTTTCGTGGAGAGAAACCCTCCCCACAACGTGTTCCTCACCGTAGTGTATCGTACTTTCCGTCTCTTTCCTTTCGCACTACGTTGTAACAAGGTGCTTCCATCCGTAGGGAAAGAGCTGGTCGTCGACGGACGGCAAACCTCTAGATTTGTTCTTAGAGTTAACCATGGGGAGGCAATCCTCCTCATGCTTCCTCACATCATACATATCCATACTCATCCTTCTTCATGGAACGACAGGAGACACATTCGGGACGGACGGCTAACTCTTGGGTACGTCCCTCATGCCTTCACACCCACTACGGAAAACACTTTTATCTTCCTGAAACTGTAGGATAGCTGAGGGAGGACTTCTTCCCAAGCGGTTGGTCAAGCAACGTCCCAGGTGACGGCACATTCTCTATGCCTTCACACGTTCATGCCAGGATGCCGCTCATACGTAGGTGTATGGCTTTCCAGGATATCCTTCTCCCACTTGAAGGCATGACCTTTCCCCTCTGATCTCTCTCATACTCTTGAAAACATTCCTCACGGAACAAGATTTGAATTGGGAGAGACAATCTACACTAACCATTTCTGTGGCACAGGCATGGGGCACATGCCTTGCGCTGCCGCACTTACATTGGAATAGACAAGCATTTTCGGGGAAGATGTTCGTAGAAACACGGTTTCTCTGCACTGATGTTTCCTGAGACTGAAGTGCACGCCGCCTGTTTCGGGTTCAACACATACCTGTTGTGACTATGTTTTCCCCGTGACGCCAGTCGTAAGCTCGAAGTCGGGTTTGACACAGACTTGTTTCGCGCAGTTGAGTCTGTGGCTTTCCTTTGGCGAACTCACATACATTTGGAAACCCCTTTTAGCGTCGTGACCCATGGTGTCCATTGAGCGAAGCCCTCCATACAAAGTAGTTCCACGAGGAAGGTATATCAGGCCTTTCCTCTGCTTCCTTTCACACTTGGCGTATGCCCGCCTCGATCCTTCGGAAAGGAGAAGGTAGACGAAGGACCGCTCCTCCACAGCATTGCTTTTTAGAATTAAGTGTAGAGCTCGTTCCTTACACTTCCTCCGATTTCCACACACACACCTCTCTAGGGGACAACTTGTTAGTTGGTGGTCACATTCGACCCACATGTCTCTTCACAATTCAGCGTATGGCACTTTCCTTACGCGTTCACACGAAGTCCTGAAAGCGCTTCTATCTTCCTGAAACAAGATTTGAGTTGAGAGAAGCTTTCGACACAACTCTTTCTCAAACAGTGGTATATGGCACAGGAGTTGTGCCTTCACTGGTAACGTTGGAAAGTTCTTCCATCTTTTTCCCTGCAGGTGGCAGTGGAAAGACTATTTCCCTACCGTTTTGTTCTTTGAGAGGTGAGTGTAAGACCCTTACCTTATATAGCAACACTCATCTCTCCAAAGGCTTCTTTCTTCAAGAACCCAGATGTTAGCACGAAAGCCTGTTGGACATGGACTCGTTTCTCAGAATTCAGTGTGAGGCTACTACTACTGAGGCTAGTCCACGTGCATTTGAAGACCCATCCACCTCCATGACACAGGACTTGATGGAGAGAAACCCTCCGCCCAACGGGTTCCTCCCTGTAGAGGATCGCGCGTTCCATCGCTTTGTCGTTCACGCTAGGTTTCCCAAGCTGCTTCCATCCTTACGAAAAGAGGTGGTAGTCGAAGGACGGCAACCCTCGAGATTTGTTCTTAGAGTTTAACAGACGTATGCCATCTTCCTTACGCTTCCGCACATTATCCATGTCCATGCACATCTTTCTTCATGGCCACGACAGTAGGCCAATTCGGAGCGGAGAGCTACGTCGAGCCGATGTCCCTTACGCCTTCACACCCACTACGGAAAACACTTTCCTCTCACCGAAACGATATGATAGTTGAGGGAAGACTTCTTCACAAGTGGTTTCTCAAGCACCGTCACAGGGCCCATTCTAGGTGCCTGCACCATTTCATGCTAAAGTGCTTCTCATCCTTCCGTGTATGTCTTTCTTGACGGATTTCCTTCTCACACGTAAAACCGTGTCCTTTTCCATCTGCTCTCACTCCTACTCTTGAAAACACTTCTCACGGAACAGGATTTGAATGGCGACAGACTATCGACACTAAGGACTTCTGTAGCACAGGCATGGGGCCCATACATTGCGATTTCACACTTCCATGGGAAAAGCCTACCATTTTCAGGGAAGATGTTAGTAGACACACGGTTTCTCGGGAGTGGTGTTTCTTCAGACTGAAGAGCACTCCCTTCGTTTAGGATTCAACACGTACGTTTGGTGACTAGGGATTCCGCGGGAACCCAGTTGGAAGCTCCAAGTCGCGTTTGACAGAGACTTGCTTCGCAGAGATTCGTGTATGCCTTTCCTTCGGCGAAGGCGCCTACATTTGAACACCCTTCCATCGTCGTGACACATGGTGTTCGTTGAGAAATGCCCTCCATAAGAATTTGTTCCGCGAGTAAGGTAGATCTCTCTTCCTTCCCCTCCGGATTCTTTCACACTTTGCTTCAAGCCGCTTCGTTCCTTAGCAAAGCAGATGGCAGTCGAAGGAACGCACCGCCACAGCGTTGTTTCTTAGACTTAAGTGTATAGCGCGTTCCTTACGCTTCCTCCCATTTCCAGACACACTCCTCTCTAGGGGACTACTAGTGTGTTGGTGGTCACATTCGAGCCACATGTTTCTTCACCATTCAGCGTGTGGTGTTCTCCTTGTGTTTTCACACAAAGTACTGACAACGCTTCTATCTTCCCGAAACAAGATCTGAGTTGGGAGAAGCTTTCGACACAAGTTCGTTCTCAAGCAGTGTTATATGGCACAGTACTTGTGCCTTCGCTTTTAACGTCGGAACCTTCCTCCATCTTCTTCCCTGGAGATGGTCGTGGAAAGGCGATTTCTCTACCGTTTTGTTCCTTGAGAGCCGAGTGTCAGACGCTTACACATACATCTCCAACGGCTTCATGCTTCCCGAACCAAGAGGTTAGCCCGAAATCGTGTTGGGCGTGGCCTTGTTTCTCTGAGTTCAGTGGAAGGCGCTGCTGAGGCGAGCTCACGTACATTTGAAGGCCCTTCCAACGTCATGACACAAGACTTTCGTGGAGAGAAACCCCCCGCACAACGTGTTCCTCGCCGTAGTGTATCGCGCTTTCCGTCTCTTTTCGTTCGCACTAAGTTGTAACAAGGTGCTTCCACCCGTAGGGAAAGAGCTGGTCGTCGACGGACGGCAACCCTCTAGATTTGTTCTTAGAGTTAAACACCCGTAGGCCATCCTCCTTATGCTTCCTCACATCATACATTTCCATACTCATCCTTCTTCGTGGAACGACAGTAGACACATTCGGAACGGACGGCTAACTCTAGGGTACGTCCCTCATGCCTTCACACCCACTAGGGAAAACACTTTTATCTTCCTGAAACAATATGATAGCTGAGGGAAGACTTCCTCACAAGCGGTTGGTCAAGCACCGTCACAGGGCACGGCACATTCTTTATGCCTTCACACGTTCCTACCAGAATGCCGCGCATACGTCGGTGTATGGCTTTCCAGGATTTCCTTCTCCCACTTGAAGGCATGACATTTCCCGTCTGCTCTCTTTCATACTCTTGGAAACATTCTTCACGGAACAAGATTTGAATCGGGAGAGACAATCTACACTAACTATTTCTGTGGCACAGGCCTGGGGCACATGCCTTGCGCTGCCACACTTCCACTGGAATAGACAAGCATTTTCAGGGAAGATGTTAGAAGAAACACGGTTTCTCTGTTTCCTCAGACTGAAGTGCACGCCGCCTGTTTCGGATTCAACAAATACCTGTTGTGACTCTGATTTCCCCGTGACGCCAGTCGTAAGCTTGAAGTCGGGTTTGACTCAGACTTGTTTCGCGCAGCTGAGTCTGTGGCTTTCCTCTGGCGAACTCACATACATTTGGAAAACCCTTCAGGCGTCGTGACCCATGTTGCCCATTGGGAGAAGCCCTCCATAAATGTTGTTCCACGAGGAAGGTATATCAGGCTTTTCCTCCGCTTCCTTTCACACTTGGCGCAAGGCCGCTTCGATCCTTCGGAAAGGAGAAGGTAGACGAAGGACCGCACCGCCACAGCGTTGTTTCTTAGACTTAAGTGTATAGTACGTTCCTTACGCTTCCTCCCATTTCCAGACACACTCCTCTCTAGGGGACTACTAGTGTGTTGGTGGTCACATTCGAGCCACATGTTTCTTCACCATTCAGCGTGTGGTGTTCTCCTTGTGTTTTCACACAAAGTACTGACAACGCTTCTATCTTCCCGAAACAAGATCTGAGTTGGGAGAAGCTTTCGACACAAGTTCGTTCTCAAGCAGTGGTATATGGCACTGTACTTGTCCCTTCGCTTTTAACGTCGGGACTTTCCTCCATCTTCTTCCCTGTAGATGGTCGTGGAAAGGCGATTTCTCTACCGTTTTGTTCCTTGAGAGCTTAGTGTCAGACACCTACACCTATGTCTCCAAAGGCTTCATGCTTCCCGAACCAAGAGGTGAGCACGAAATCGTGTTGGACGTGGCCTTGTTTCTCTGTGTCCAGTGGAAGGCGCTGCTGAGGCGAGCACACGTATATTTGATGGCACTCCAACTTCATGACACAAGACTTTCGTGGAGAGAAACCCTCCCCACAACGTGTTCCTCACCGTAGTGTATCGTACTTTCCGTCTCTTTCCTTTCGCACTACGTTGTAACAAGGTGCTTCCATCCGTAGGGAAAGAGCTGGTCGTCGACGGACGGCAAACCTCTAGATTTGTTCTTAGAGTTAACCATGGGGAGGCAATCCTCCTCATGCTTCCTCACATCATACATATCCATACTCATCCTTCTTCATGGAACGACAGGAGACACATTCGGGACGGACGGCTAACTCTTGGGTACGTCCCTCATGCCTTCACACCCACTACGGAAAACACCTTTATCTTCCTGAAACTGTAGGATAGCTGAGGGAGGACTTCTTCCCAAGCGGTTGGTCAAGCAACGTCCCAGGTGACGGCACATTCTCTATGCCTTCACACGTTCATGCCAGGATGCCGCTCATACGTAGGTGTATGGCTTTCCAGGATATCCTTCTCCCACTTGAAGGCATGACCTTTCCCCTCTGATCTCTCTCATACTCTTGAAAACATTCCTCACGGAACAAGATTTGAATTGGGAGAGACAATCTACACTAACCATTTCTGTGGCACAGGCATGGGGCACATGCCTTGCGCTGCCGCACTTACATTGGAATAGACAAGCATTTTCGGGGAAGATGTTCGTAGAAACACGGTTTCTCTGCACTGATGTTTCCTGAGACTGAAGTGCACGCCGCCTGTTTCGGGTTCAACACATACCTGTTGTGACTATGTTTTCCCCGTGACGCCAGTCGTAAGCTCGAAGTCGGGTTTGACACAGACTTGTTTCGCGCAGTTGAGTCTGTGGCTTTCCTTTGGCGAACTCACATACATTTGGAAACCCCTTTTAGCGTCGTGACCCATGGTGTCCATTGAGCGAAGCCCTCCATACAAAGTAGTTCCACGAGGAAGGTATATCAGGCCTTTCCTCTGCTTCCTTTCACACTTGGCGTATGCCCGCCTCGATCCTTCGGAAAGGAGAAGGTAGACGAAGGACCGCTCCTCCACAGCATTGCTTTTTAGAATTAAGTGTAGAGCTCGTTCCTTACACTTCCTCCGATTTCCACACACACACCTCTCTAGGGGACAACTTGTTAGTTGGTGGTCACATTCGACCCACATGTCTCTTCACAATTCAGCGTATGGCACTTTCCTTACGCGTTCACACGAAGTCCTGAAAGCGCTTCTATCTTCCTGAAACAAGATTTGAGTTGAGAGAAGCTTTCGACACAACTCTTTCTCAAACAGTGGTATATGGCACAGGAGTTGTGCCTTCACTGGTAACGTTGGAAAGTTCTTCCATCTTTTTCCCTGCAGGTGGCAGTGGAAAGACTATTTCCCTACCGTTTTGTTCTTTGAGAGGTGAGTGTAAGACCCTTACCTTATATAGCAACACTCATCTCTCCAAAGGCTTCTTTCTTCAAGAACCCAGATGTTAGCACGAAAGCCTGTTGGACATGGACTCGTTTCTCAGAATTCAGTGTGAGGCTACTACTACTGAGGCTAGTCCACGTGCATTTGAAGACCCATCCACCTCCATGACACAGGACTTGATGGAGAGAAACCCTCCGCCCAACGGGTTCCTCCCTGTAGAGGATCGCGCGTTCCATTGCTTTGTCGTTCACGCTAGGTTTCCCAAGCTGCTTCCATCCTTACGAAAAGAGGTGGTAGTCGAAGGACGGCAACCCTCGAGATTTGTTCTTAGAGTTTAACAGACGTATGCCATCTTCCTTACGCTTCCGCACATTATCCATGTCCATGCACATCTTTCTTCATGGCCACGACAGTAGGCCAATTCGGAGCGGAGAGCTACGTCGAGCCGATGTCCCTTACGCCTTCACACCCACTACGGAAAACACTTTCCTCTCACCGAAACGATATGATAGTTGAGGGAAGACTTCTTCACAAGTGGTTTCTCAAGCACCGTCACAGGGCCCATTCTAGGTGCCTGCACCATTTCATGCTAAAGTGCTTCTCATCCTTCCGTGTATGTCTTTCTTGACGGATTTCCTTCTCACACGTAAAACCGTGTCCTTTTCCATCTGCTCTCACTCCTACTCTTGAAAACACTTCTCACGGAACAGGATTTGAATGGCGACAGACTATCGACACTAAGGACTTCTGTAGCACAGGCATGGGGCCCATACATTGCGATTTCACACTTCCATGGGAAAAGCCTACCATTTTCAGGGAAGATGTTAGTAGACACACGGTTTCTCGGGAGTGGTGTTTCTTCAGACTGAAGAGCACTCCCTTCGTTTAGGATTCAACACGTACGTTTGGTGACTAGGGATTCCGCGGGAACCCAGTTGGAAGCTCCAAGTCGCGTTTGACAGAGACTTGCTTCGCAGAGATTCGTGTATGCCTTTCCTTCGGCGAAGGCGCCTACATTTGAACACCCTTCCATCGTCGTGACACATGGTGTTCGTTGAGAAATGCCCTCCATAAGAATTTGTTCCGCGAGTAAGGTAGATCTCTCTTCCTTCCCCTCCGGATTCTTTCACACTTTGCTTCAAGCCGCTTCGTTCCTTAGCAAAGCAGATGGCAGTCGAAGGAACGCACCGCCACAGCGTTGTTTCTTAGACTTAAGTGTATAGCGCGTTCCTTACGCTTCCTCCCATTTCCAGACACACTCCTCTCTAGGGGACTACTAGTGTGTTGGTGGTCACATTCGAGCCACATGTTTCTTCACCATTCAGCGTGTGGTGTTCTCCTTGTGTTTTCACACAAAGTACTGACAACGCTTCTATCTTCCCGAAACAAGATCTGAGTTGGGAGAAGCTTTCGACACAAGTTCGTTCTCAAGCAGTGTTATATGGCACAGTACTTGTGCCTTCGCTTTTAACGTCGGAACCTTCCTCCATCTTCTTCCCTGGAGATGGTCGTGGAAAGGCGATTTCTCTACCGTTTTGTTCCTTGAGAGCCGAGTGTCAGACGCTTACACATACATCTCCAACGGCTTCATGCTTCCCGAACCAAGAGGTTAGCCCGAAATCGTGTTGGGCGTGGCCTTGTTTCTCTGAGTTCAGTGGAAGGCGCTGCTGAGGCGAGCTCACGTACATTTGAAGGCCCTTCCAACGTCATGACACAAGACTTTCGTGGAGAGAAACCCCCCGCACAACGTGTTCCTCGCCGTAGTGTATCGCGCTTTCCGTCTCTTTTCGTTCGCACTAAGTTGTAACAAGGTGCTTCCACCCGTAGGGAAAGAGCTGGTCGTCGACGGACGGCAACCCTCTAGATTTGTTCTTAGAGTTAAACACCCGTAGGCCATCCTCCTTATGCTTCCTCACATCATACATTTCCATACTCATCCTTCTTCATGGAACGACAGTAGACACATTCGGAACGGACGGCTAACTCTAGGGTACGTCCCTCATGCCTTCACACCCACTAGGGAAAACACTTTTATCTTCCTGAAACAATATGATAGCTGAGGGAAGACTTCCTCACAAGCGGTTGGTCAAGCACCGTCACAGGGCACGGCACATTCTTTATGCCTTCACACGTTCCTACCAGAATGCCGCGCATACGTCGGTGTATGGCTTTCCAGGATTTCCTTCTCCCACTTGAAGGCATGACATTTCCCGTCTGCTCTCTTTCATACTCTTGGAAACATTCTTCACGGAACAAGATTTGAATCGGGAGAGACAATCTACACTAACTATTTCTGTGGCACAGGCCTGGGGCACATGCCTTGCGCTGCCACACTTCCACTGGAATAGACAAGCATTTTCAGGGAAGATGTTAGAAGAAACACGGTTTCTCTGTTTCCTCAGACTGAAGTGCACGCCGCCTGTTTCGGATTCAACAAATACCTGTTGTGACTCTGATTTCCCCGTGACGCCAGTCGTAAGCTCGAAGTCGGGTTTGACTCAGACTTGTTTCGCGCAGCTGAGTCTGTGGCTTTCCTCTGGCGAACTCACATACATTTGGAAAACCCTTCAGGCGTCGTGACCCATGTTGCCCATTGGGAGAAGCCCTCCATAAATGTTGTTCCACGAGGAAGGTATATCAGGCTTTTCCTCCGCTTCCTTTCACACTTGGCGCAAGGCCGCTTCGATCCTTCGGAAAGGAGAAGGTAGACGAAGGACCGCACCGCCACAGCGTTGTTTCTTAGACTTAAGTGTATAGTACGTTCCTTACGCTTCCTCCCATTTCCAGACACACTCCTCTCTAGGGGACTACTAGTGTGTTGGTGGTCACATTCGAGCCACATGTTTCTTCACCATTCAGCGTGTGGTGTTCTCCTTGTGTTTTCACACAAAGTACTGACAACGCTTCTATCTTCCCGAAACAAGATCTGAGTTGGGAGAAGCTTTCGACACAAGTTCGTTCTCAAGCAGTGGTATATGGCACTGTACTTGTCCCTTCGCTTTTAACGTCGGGACTTTCCTCCATCTTCTTCCCTGTAGATGGTCGTGGAAAGGCGATTTCTCTACCGTTTTGTTCCTTGAGAGCTTAGTGTCAGACACCTACACCTATGTCTCCAAAGGCTTCATGCTTCCCGAACCAAGAGGTGAGCACGAAATCGTGTTGGACGTGGCCTTGTTTCTCTGTGTCCAGTGGAAGGCGCTGCTGAGGCGAGCACACGTATATTTGATGGCACTCCAACTTCATGACACAAGACTTTCGTGGAGAGAAACCCTCCCCACAACGTGTTCCTCACCGTAGTGTATCGTACTTTCCGTCTCTTTCCTTTCGCACTACGTTGTAACAAGGTGCTTCCATCCGTAGGGAAAGAGCTGGTCGTCGACGGACGGCAAACCTCTAGATTTGTTCTTAGAGTTAACCATGGGGAGGCAATCCTCCTCATGCTTCCTCACATCATACATATCCATACTCATCCTTCTTCATGGAACGACAGGAGACACATTCGGGACGGACGGCTAACTCTTGGGTACGTCCCTCATGCCTTCACACCCACTACGGAAAACACTTTTATCTTCCTGAAACTGTAGGATAGCTGAGGGAGGACTTCTTCCCAAGCGGTTGGTCAAGCAACGTCCCAGGTGACGGCACATTCTCTATGCCTTCACACGTTCATGCCAGGATGCCGCTCATACGTAGGTGTATGGCTTTCCAGGATATCCTTCTCCCACTTGAAGGCATGACCTTTCCCCTCTGACCTCTCTCATACTCTTGAAAACATTCCTCACGGAACAAGATTTGAATTGGGAGAGACAATCTACACTAACCATTTCTGTGGCACAGGCATGGGGCACATGCCTTGCGCTGCCGCACTTACATTGGAATAGACAAGCATTTTCGGGGAAGATGTTCGTAGAAACACGGTTTCTCCGCACTGATGTTTCCTGAGACTGAAGTGCACGCCGCCTGTTTCGGGTTCAACACATACCTGTTGTGACTATGTTTTCCCCGTGACGCCAGTCGTAAGCTCGAAGTCGGGTTTGACACAGACTTGTTTCGCGCAGTTGAGTCTGTGGCTTTCCTTTGGCGAACTCACATACATTTGGAAACCCCTTTTAGCGTCGTGACCCATGGTGTCCATTGAGCGAAGCCCTCCATACAAAGTAGTTCCACGAGGAAGGTATATCAGGCCTTTCCTCTGCTTCCTTTCACACTTGGCGTATGCCCGCCTCGATCCTTCGGAAAGGAGAAGGTAGACGAAGGACCGCTCCTCCACAGCATTGCTTTTTAGAATTAAGTGTAGAGCTCGTTCCTTACACTTCCTCCGATTTCCACACACACACCTCTCTAGGGGACAACTTGTTAGTTGGTGGTCACATTCGACCCACATGTCTCTTCACAATTCAGCGTATGGCACTTTCCTTACCCGTTCACACGAAGTCCTGAAAGCGCTTCTATCTTCCTGAAACAAGATTTGAGTTGAGAGAAGCTTTCGACACAACTCTTTCTCAAACAGTGGTATATGGCACAGGAGTTGTGCCTTCACTGGTAACGTTGGAAAGTTCTTCCATCTTTTTCCCTGCAGGTGGCAGTGGAAAGACTATTTCCCTACCGTTTTGTTCTTTGAGAGGTGAGTGTAAGACCCTTACCTTATATAGCAACACTCATCTCTCCAAAGGCTTCTTTCTTCAAGAACCCAGATGTTAGCACGAAAGCCTGTTGGACATGGACTCGTTTCTCAGAATTCAGTGTGAGGCTACTACTACTGAGGCTAGTCCACGTGCATTTGAAGACCCATCCACCTCCATGACACAGGACTTGATGGAGAGAAACCCTCCGCCCAACGGGTTCCTCCCTGTAGAGGATCGCGCGTTCCATCGCTTTGTCGTTCACGCTAGGTTTCCCAAGCTGCTTCCATCCTTACGAAAAGAGGTGGTAGTCGAAGGACGGCAACCCTCGAGATTTGTTCTTAGAGTTTAACAGACGTATGCCATCTTCCTTACGCTTCCGCACATTATCCATGTCCATGCACATCTTTCTTCATGGCCACGACAGTAGGCCAATTCGGAGCGGAGAGCTACGTCGAGCCGATGTCCCTTACGCCTTCACACCCACTACGGAAAACACTTTCCTCTCACCGAAACGATATGATAGTTGAGGGAAGACTTCTTCACAAGTGGTTTCTCAAGCACCGTCACAGGGCCCATTCTAGGTGCCTGCACCATTTCATGCTAAAGTGCTTCTCATCCTTCCGTGTATGTCTTTCTTGACGGATTTCCTTCTCACACGTAAAACCGTGTCCTTTTCCATCTGCTCTCACTCCTACTCTTGAAAACACTTCTCACGGAACAGGATTTGAATGGCGACAGACTATCGACACTAAGGACTTCTGTAGCACAGGCATGGGGCCCATACATTGCGATTTCACACTTCCATGGGAAAAGCCTACCATTTTCAGGGAAGATGTTAGTAGACACACGGTTTCTCGGGAGTGGTGTTTCTTCAGACTGAAGAGCACTCCCTTCGTTTAGGATTCAACACGTACGTTTGGTGACTAGGGATTCCGCGGGAACCCAGTTGGAAGCTCCAAGTCGCGTTTGACAGAGACTTGCTTCGCAGAGATTCGTGTATGCCTTTCCTTCGGCGAAGGCGCCTACATTTGAACACCCTTCCATCGTCGTGACACATGGTGTTCGTTGAGAAATGCCCTCCATAAGAATTTGTTCCGCGAGTAAGGTAGATCTCTCTTCCTTCCCCTCCGGATTCTTTCACACTTTGCTTCAAGCCGCTTCGTTCCTTAGCAAAGCAGATGGCAGTCGAAGGAACGCACCGCCACAGCGTTGTTTCTTAGACTTAAGTGTATAGCGCGTTCCTTACGCTTCCTCCCATTTCCAGACACACTCCTCTCTAGGGGACTACTAGTGTGTTGGTGGTCACATTCGAGCCACATGTTTCTTCACCATTCAGCGTGTGGTGTTCTCCTTGTGTTTTCACACAAAGTACTGACAACGCTTCTATCTTCCCGAAACAAGATCTGAGTTGGGAGAAGCTTTCGACACAAGTTCGTTCTCAAGCAGTGTTATATGGCACAGTACTTGTGCCTTCGCTTTTAACGTCGGAACCTTCCTCCATCTTCTTCCCTGGAGATGGTCGTGGAAAGGCGATTTCTCTACCGTTTTGTTCCTTGAGAGCCGAGTGTCAGACGCTTACACATACATCTCCAACGGCTTCATGCTTCCCGAACCAAGAGGTTAGCCCGAAATCGTGTTGGGCGTGGCCTTGTTTCTCTGAGTTCAGTGGAAGGCGCTGCTGAGGCGAGCTCACGTACATTTGAAGGCCCTTCCAACGTCATGACACAAGACTTTCGTGGAGAGAAACCCCCCGCACAACGTGTTCCTCGCCGTAGTGTATCGCGCTTTCCGTCTCTTTTCGTTCGCACTAAGTTGTAACAAGGTGCTTCCACCCGTAGGGAAAGAGCTGGTCGTCGACGGACGGCAACCCTCTAGATTTGTTCTTAGAGTTAAACACCCGTAGGCCATCCTCCTTATGCTTCCTCACATCATACATTTCCATACTCATCCTTCTTCGTGGAACGACAGTAGACACATTCGGAACGGACGGCTAACTCTAGGGTACGTCCCTCATGCCTTCACACCCACTAGGGAAAACACTTTTATCTTCCTGAAACAATATGATAGCTGAGGGAAGACTTCCTCACAAGCGGTTGGTCAAGCACCGTCACAGGGCACGGCACATTCTTTATGCCTTCACACGTTCCTACCAGAATGCCGCGCATACGTCGGTGTATGGCTTTCCAGGATTTCCTTCTCCCACTTGAAGGCATGACATTTCCCGTCTGCTCTCTTTCATACTCTTGGAAACATTCTTCACGGAACAAGATTTGAATCGGGAGAGACAATCTACACTAACTATTTCTGTGGCACAGGCCTGGGGCACATGCCTTGCGCTGCCACACTTCCACTGGAATAGACAAGCATTTTCAGGGAAGATGTTAGAAGAAACACGGTTTCTCTGTTTCCTCAGACTGAAGTGCACGCCGCCTGTTTCGGATTCAACAAATACCTGTTGTGACTCTGATTTCCCCGTGACGCCAGTCGTAAGCTCGAAGTCGGGTTTGACTCAGACTTGTTTCGCGCAGCTGAGTCTGTGGCTTTCCTCTGGCGAACTCACATACATTTGGAAAACCCTTCAGGCGTCGTGACCCATGTTGCCCATTGGGAGAAGCCCTCCATAAATGTTGTTCCACGAGGAAGGTATATCAGGCTTTTCCTCCGCTTCCTTTCACACTTGGCGCAAGGCCGCTTCGATCCTTCGGAAAGGAGAGGTAGACGAAGGACCGCACCGCCACAGCGTTGTTTCTTAGACTTAAGTGTATAGTACGTTCCTTACGCTTCCTCCCATTTCCAGACACACTCCTCTCTAGGGGACTACTAGTGTGTTGGTGGTCACATTCGAGCCACATGTTTCTTCACCATTCAGCGTGTGGTGTTCTCCTTGTGTTTTCACACAAAGTACTGACAACGCTTCTATCTTCCCGAAACAAGATCTGAGTTGGGAGAAGCTTTCGACACAAGTTCGTTCTCAAGCAGTGGTATATGGCACTGTACTTGTCCCTTCGCTTTTAACGTCGGGACTTTCCTCCATCTTCTTCCCTGTAGATGGTCGTGGAAAGGCGATTTCTCTACCGTTTTGTTCCTTGAGAGCTTAGTGTCAGACACCTACACCTATGTCTCCAAAGGCTTCATGCTTCCCGAACCAAGAGGTGAGCACGAAATCGTGTTGGACGTGGCCTTGTTTCTCTGTGTCCAGTGGAAGGCGCTGCTGAGGCGAGCACACGTATATTTGATGGCACTCCAACTTCATGACACAAGACTTTCGTGGAGAGAAACCCTCCCCACAACGTGTTCCTCACCGTAGTGTATCGTACTTTCCGTCTCTTTCCTTTCGCACTACGTTGTAACAAGGTGCTTCCATCCGTAGGGAAAGAGCTGGTCGTCGACGGACGGCAAACCTCTAGATTTGTTCTTAGAGTTAACCATGGGGAGGCAATCCTCCTCATGCTTCCTCACATCATACATATCCATACTCATCCTTCTTCATGGAACGACAGGAGACACATTCGGGACGGACGGCTAACTCTTGGGTACGTCCCTCATGCCTTCACACCCACTACGGAAAACACTTTTATCTTCCTGAAACTGTAGGATAGCTGAGGGAGGACTTCTTCCCAAGCGGTTGGTCAAGCAACGTCCCAGGTGACGGCACATTCTCTATGCCTTCACACGTTCATGCCAGGATGCCGCTCATACGTAGGTGTATGGCTTTCCAGGATATCCTTCTCCCACTTGAAGGCATGACCTTTCCCCTCTGATCTCTCTCATACTCTTGAAAACATTCCTCACGGAACAAGATTTGAATTGGGAGAGACAATCTACACTAACCATTTCTGTGGCACAGGCATGGGGCACATGCCTTGCGCTGCCGCACTTACATTGGAATAGACAAGCATTTTCGGGGAAGATGTTCGTAGAAACACGGTTTCTCTGCACTGATGTTTCCTGAGACTGAAGTGCACGCCGCCTGTTTCGGGTTCAACACATACCTGTTGTGACTATGTTTTCCCCGTGACGCCAGTCGTAAGCTCGAAGTCGGGTTTGACACAGACTTGTTTCGCGCAGTTGAGTCTGTGGCTTTCCTTTGGCGAACTCACATACATTTGGAAACCCCTTTTAGCGTCGTGACCCATGGTGTCCATTGAGCGAAGCCCTCCATACAAAGTAGTTCCACGAGGAAGGTATATCAGGCCTTTCCTCTGCTTCCTTTCACACTTGGCGTATGCCCGCCTCGATCCTTCGGAAAGGAGAAGGTAGACGAAGGACCGCTCCTCCACAGCATTGCTTTTTAGAATTAAGTGTAGAGCTCGTTCCTTACACTTCCTCCGATTTCCACACACACACCTCTCTAGGGGACAACTTGTTAGTTGGTGGTCACATTCGACCCACATGTCTCTTCACAATTCAGCGTATGGCACTTTCCTTACGCGTTCACACGAAGTCCTGAAAGCGCTTCTATCTTCCTGAAACAAGATTTGAGTTGAGAGAAGCTTTCGACACAACTCTTTCTCAAACAGTGGTATATGGCACAGGAGTTGTGCCTTCACTGGTAACGTTGGAAAGTTCTTCCATCTTTTTCCCTGCAGGTGGCAGTGGAAAGACTATTTCCCTACCGTTTTGTTCTTTGAGAGGTGAGTGTAAGACCCTTACCTTATATAGCAACACTCATCTCTCCAAAGGCTTCTTTCTTCAAGAACCCAGATGTTAGCACGAAAGCCTGTTGGACATGGACTCGTTTCTCAGAATTCAGTGTGAGGCTACTACTACTGAGGCTAGTCCACGTGCATTTGAAGACCCATCCACCTCCATGACACAGGACTTGATGGAGAGAAACCCTCCGCCCAACGGGTTCCTCCCTGTAGAGGATCGCGCGTTCCATCGCTTTGTCGTTCACGCTAGGTTTCCCAAGCTGCTTCCATCCTTACGAAAAGAGGTGGTAGTCGAAGGACGGCAACCCTCGAGATTTGTTCTTAGAGTTTAACAGACGTATGCCATCTTCCTTACGCTTCCGCACATTATCCATGTCCATGCACATCTTTCTTCATGGCCACGACAGTAGGCCAATTCGGAGCGGAGAGCTACGTCGAGCCGATGTCCCTTACGCCTTCACACCCACTACGGAAAACACTTTCCTCTCACCGAAACGATATGATAGTTGAGGGAAGACTTCTTCACAAGTGGTTTCTCAAGCACCGTCACAGGGCCCATTCTAGGTGCCTGCACCATTTCATGCTAAAGTGCTTCTCATCCTTCCGTGTATGTCTTTCTTGACGGATTTCCTTCTCACACGTAAAACCGTGTCCTTTTCCATCTGCTCTCACTCCTACTCTTGAAAACACTTCTCACGGAACAGGATTTGAATGGCGACAGACTATCGACACTAAGGACTTCTGTAGCACAGGCATGGGGCCCATACATTGCGATTTCACACTTCCATGGGAAAAGCCTACCATTTTCAGGGAAGATGTTAGTAGACACACGGTTTCTCGGGAGTGGTGTTTCTTCAGACTGAAGAGCACTCCCTTCGTTTAGGATTCAACACGTACGTTTGGTGACTAGGGATTCCGCGGGAACCCAGTTGGAAGCTCCAAGTCGCGTTTGACAGAGACTTGCTTCGCAGAGATTCGTGTATGCCTTTCCTTCGGCGAAGGCGCCTACATTTGAACACCCTTCCATCGTCGTGACACATGGTGTTCGTTGAGAAATGCCCTCCATAAGAATTTGTTCCGCGAGTAAGGTAGATCTCTCTTCCTTCCCCTCCGGATTCTTTCACACTTTGCTTCAAGCCGCTTCGTTCCTTAGCAAAGCAGATGGCAGTCGAAGGAACGCACCGCCACAGCGTTGTTTCTTAGACTTAAGTGTATAGCGCGTTCCTTACGCTTCCTCCCATTTCCAGACACACTCCTCTCTAGGGGACTACTAGTGTGTTGGTGGTCACATTCGAGCCACATGTTTCTTCACCATTCAGCGTGTGGTGTTCTCCTTGTGTTTTCACACAAAGTACTGACAACGCTTCTATCTTCCCGAAACAAGATCTGAGTTGGGAGAAGCTTTCGACACAAGTTCGTTCTCAAGCAGTGTTATATGGCACAGTACTTGTGCCTTCGCTTTTAACGTCGGAACCTTCCTCCATCTTCTTCCCTGGAGATGGTCGTGGAAAGGCGATTTCTCTACCGTTTTGTTCCTTGAGAGCCGAGTGTCAGACGCTTACACATACATCTCCAACGGCTTCATGCTTCCCGAACCAAGAGGTTAGCCCGAAATCGTGTTGGGCGTGGCCTTGTTTCTCTGAGTTCAGTGGAAGGCGCTGCTGAGGCGAGCTCACGTACATTTGAAGGCCCTTCCAACGTCATGACACAAGACTTTCGTGGAGAGAAACCCCCCGCACAACGTGTTCCTCGCCGTAGTGTATCGCGCTTTCCGTCTCTTTTCGTTCGCACTAAGTTGTAACAAGGTGCTTCCACCCGTAGGGAAAGAGCTGGTCGTCGACGGACGGCAACCCTCTAGATTTGTTCTTAGAGTTAAACACCCGTAGGCCATCCTCCTTATGCTTCCTCACATCATACATTTCCATACTCATCCTTCTTCGTGGAACGACAGTAGACACATTCGGAACGGACGGCTAACTCTAGGGTACGTCCCTCATGCCTTCACACCCACTAGGGAAAACACTTTTATCTTCCTGAAACAATATGATAGCTGAGGGAAGACTTCCTCACAAGCGGTTGGTCAAGCACCGTCACAGGGCACGGCACATTCTTTATGCCTTCACACGTTCCTACCAGAATGCCGCGCATACGTCGGTGTATGGCTTTCCAGGATTTCCTTCTCCCACTTGAAGGCATGACATTTCCCGTCTGCTCTCTTTCATACTCTTGGAAACATTCTTCACGGAACAAGATTTGAATCGGGAGAGACAATCTACACTAACTATTTCTGTGGCACAGGCCTGGGGCACATGCCTTGCGCTGCCACACTTCCACTGGAATAGACAAGCATTTTCAGGGAAGATGTTAGAAGAAACACGGTTTCTCTGTTTCCTCAGACTGAAGTGCACGCCGCCTGTTTCGGATTCAACAAATACCTGTTGTGACTCTGATTTCCCCGTGACGCCAGTCGTAAGCTCGAAGTCGGGTTTGACTCAGACTTGTTTCGCGCAGCTGAGTCTGTGGCTTTCCTCTGGCGAACTCACATACATTTGGAAAACCCTTCAGGCGTCGTGACCCATGTTGCCCATTGGGAGAAGCCCTCCATAAATGTTGTTCCACGAGGAAGGTATATCAGGCTTTTCCTCCGCTTCCTTTCACACTTGGCGCAAGGCCGCTTCGATCCTTCGGAAAGGAGAAGGTAGACGAAGGACCGCACCGCCACAGCGTTGTTTCTTAGACTTAAGTGTATAGTACGTTCCTTACGCTTCCTCCCATTTCCAGACACACTCCTCTCTAGGGGACTACTAGTGTGTTGGTGGTCACATTCGAGCCACATGTTTCTTCACCATTCAGCGTGTGGTGTTCTCCTTGTGTTTTCACACAAAGTACTGACAACGCTTCTATCTTCCCGAAACAAGATCTGAGTTGGGAGAAGCTTTCGACACAAGTTCGTTCTCAAGCAGTGGTATATGGCACTGTACTTGTCCCTTCGCTTTTAACGTCGGGACTTTCCTCCATCTTCTTCCCTGTAGATGGTCGTGGAAAGGCGATTTCTCTACCGTTTTGTTCCTTGAGAGCTTAGTGTCAGACACCTACACCTATGTCTCCAAAGGCTTCATGCTTCCCGAACCAAGAGGTGAGCACGAAATCGTGTTGGACGTGGCCTTGTTTCTCTGTGTCCAGTGGAAGGCGCTGCTGAGGCGAGCACACGTATATTTGATGGCACTCCAACTTCATGACACAAGACTTTCGTGGAGAGAAACCCTCCCCACAACGTGTTCCTCACCGTAGTGTATCGTACTTTCCGTCTCTTTCCTTTCGCACTACGTTGTAACAAGGTGCTTCCATCCGTAGGGAAAGAGCTGGTCGTCGACGGACGGCAAACCTCTATATTTGTTCTTAGAGTTAACCATTGGGAGGCAATCCTCCTCATGCTTCCTCACATCATACATATCCATACTCATCCTTCTTCATGGAACGACAGGAGACACATTCGGGACGGACGGCTAACTCTTGGGTACGTCCCTCATGCCTTCACACCCACTACGGAAAACACTTTTATCTTCCTGAAACTGTAGGATAGCTGAGGGAGGACTTCTTCCCAAGCGGTTGGTCAAGCAACGTCCCAGGTGACGGCACATTCTCTATGCCTTCACACGTTCATGCCAGGATGCCGCTCATACGTAGGTGTATGGCTTTCCAGGATATCCTTCTCCCACTTGAAGGCATGACCTTTCCCCTCTGATCTCTCTCATACTCTTGAAAACATTCCTCACGGAACAAGATTTGAATTGGGAGAGACAATCTACACTAACCATTTCTGTGGCACAGGCATGGGGCACATGCCTTGCGCTGCCGCACTTACATTGGAATAGACAAGCATTTTCGGGGAAGATGTTCGTAGAAACACGGTTTCTCCGCACTGATGTTTCCTGAGACTGAAGTGCACGCCGCCTGTTTCGGGTTCAACACATACCTGTTGTGACTATGTTTTCCCCGTGACGCCAGTCGTAAGCTCGAAGTCGGGTTTGACACAGACTTGTTTCGCGCAGTTGAGTCTGTGGCTTTCCTTTGGCGAACTCACATACATTTGGAAACCCCTTTTAGCGTCGTGACCCATGGTGTCCATTGAGCGAAGCCCTCCATACAAAGTAGTTCCACGAGGAAGGTATATCAGGCCTTTCCTCTGCTTCCTTTCACACTTGGCGTATGCCCGCCTCGATCCTTCGGAAAGGAGAAGGTAGACGAAGGACCGCTCCTCCACAGCATTGCTTTTTAGAATTAAGTGTAGAGCTCGTTCCTTACACTTCCTCCGATTTCCACACACACACCTCTCTAGGGGACAACTTGTTAGTTGGTGGTCACATTCGACCCACATGTCTCTTCACAATTCAGCGTATGGCACTTTCCTTACGCGTTCACACGAAGTCCTGAAAGCGCTTCTATCTTCCTGAAACAAGATTTGAGTTGAGAGAAGCTTTCGACACAACTCTTTCTCAAACAGTGGTATATGGCACAGGAGTTGTGCCTTCACTGGTAACGTTGGAAAGTTCTTCCATCTTTTTCCCTGCAGGTGGCAGTGGAAAGACTATTTCCCTACCGTTTTGTTCTTTGAGAGGTGAGTGTAAGACCCTTACCTTATATAGCAACACTCATCTCTCCAAAGGCTTCTTTCTTCAAGAACCCAGATGTTAGCACGAAAGCCTGTTGGACATGGACTCGTTTCTCAGAATTCAGTGTGAGGCTACTACTACTGAGGCTAGTCCACGTGCATTTGAAGACCCATCCACCTCCATGACACAGGACTTGATGGAGAGAAACCCTCCGCCCAACGGGTTCCTCCCTGTAGAGGATCGCGCGTTCCATCGCTTTGTCGTTCACGCTAGGTTTCCCAAGCTGCTTCCATCCTTACGAAAAGAGGTGGTAGTCGAAGGACGGCAACCCTCGAGATTTGTTCTTAGAGTTTAACAGACGTATGCCATCTTCCTTACGCTTCCGCACATTATCCATGTCCATGCACATCTTTCTTCATGGCCACGACAGTAGGCCAATTCGGAGCGGAGAGCTACGTCGAGCCGATGTCCCTTACGCCTTCACACCCACTACGGAAAACACTTTCCTCTCACCGAAACGATATGATAGTTGAGGGAAGACTTCTTCACAAGTGGTTTCTCAAGCACCGTCACAGGGCCCATTCTAGGTGCCTGCACCATTTCATGCTAAAGTGCTTCTCATCCTTCCGTGTATGTCTTTCTTGACGGATTTCCTTCTCACACGTAAAACCGTGTCCTTTTCCATCTGCTCTCACTCCTACTCTTGAAAACACTTCTCACGGAACAGGATTTGAATGGCGACAGACTATCGACACTAAGGACTTCTGTAGCACAGGCATGGGGCCCATACATTGCGATTTCACACTTCCATGGGAAAAGCCTACCATTTTCAGGGAAGATGTTAGTAGACACACGGTTTCTCGGGAGTGGTGTTTCTTCAGACTGAAGAGCACTCCCTTCGTTTAGGATTCAACACGTACGTTTGGTGACTAGGGATTCCGCGGGAACCCAGTTGGAAGCTCCAAGTCGCGTTTGACAGAGACTTGCTTCGCAGAGATTCGTGTATGCCTTTCCTTCGGCGAAGGCGCCTACATTTGAACACCCTTCCATCGTCGTGACACATGGTGTTCGTTGAGAAATGCCCTCCATAAGAATTTGTTCCGCGAGTAAGGTAGATCTCTCTTCCTTCCCCTCCGGATTCTTTCACACTTTGCTTCAAGCCGCTTCGTTCCTTAGCAAAGCAGATGGCAGTCGAAGGAACGCACCGCCACAGCGTTGTTTCTTAGACTTAAGTGTATAGCGCGTTCCTTACGCTTCCTCCCATTTCCAGACACACTCCTCTCTAGGGGACTACTAGTGTGTTGGTGGTCACATTCGAGCCACATGTTTCTTCACCATTCAGCGTGTGGTGTTCTCCTTGTGTTTTCACACAAAGTACTGACAACGCTTCTATCTTCCCGAAACAAGATCTGAGTTGGGAGAAGCTTTCGACACAAGTTCGTTCTCAAGCAGTGTTATATGGCACAGTACTTGTGCCTTCGCTTTTAACGTCGGAACCTTCCTCCATCTTCTTCCCTGGAGATGGTCGTGGAAAGGCGATTTCTCTACCGTTTTGTTCCTTGAGAGCCGAGTGTCAGACGCTTACACATACATCTCCAACGGCTTCATGCTTCCCGAACCAAGAGGTTAGCCCGAAATCGTGTTGGGCGTGGCCTTGTTTCTCTGAGTTCAGTGGAAGGCGCTGCTGAGGCGAGCTCACGTACATTTGAAGGCCCTTCCAACGTCATGACACAAGACTTTCGTGGAGAGAAACCCCCCGCACAACGTGTTCCTCGCCGTAGTGTATCGCGCTTTCCGTCTCTTTTCGTTCGCACTAAGTTGTAACAAGGTGCTTCCACCCGTAGGGAAAGAGCTGGTCGTCGACGGACGGCAACCCTCTAGATTTGTTCTTAGAGTTAAACACCCGTAGGCCATCCTCCTTATGCTTCCTCACATCATACATTTCCATACTCATCCTTCTTCGTGGAACGACAGTAGACACATTCGGAACGGACGGCTAACTCTAGGGTACGTCCCTCATGCCTTCACACCCACTAGGGAAAACACTTTTATCTTCCTGAAACAATATGATAGCTGAGGGAAGACTTCCTCACAAGCGGTTGGTCAAGCACCGTCACAGGGCACGGCACATTCTTTATGCCTTCACACGTTCCTACCAGAATGCCGCGCATACGTCGGTGTATGGCTTTCCAGGATTTCCTTCTCCCACTTGAAGGCATGACATTTCCCGTCTGCTCTCTTTCATACTCTTGGAAACATTCTTCACGGAACAAGATTTGAATCGGGAGAGACAATCTACACTAACTATTTCTGTGGCACAGGCCTGGGGCACATGCCTTGCGCTGCCACACTTCCACTGGAATAGACAAGCATTTTCAGGGAAGATGTTAGAAGAAACACGGTTTCTCTGTTTCCTCAGACTGAAGTGCACGCCGCCTGTTTCGGATTCAACAAATACCTGTTGTGACTCTGATTTCCCCGTGACGCCAGTCGTAAGCTCGAAGTCGGGTTTGACTCAGACTTGTTTCGCGCAGCTGAGTCTGTGGCTTTCCTCTGGCGAACTCACATACATTTGGAAAACCCTTCAGGCGTCGTGACCCATGTTGCCCATTGGGAGAAGCCCTCCATAAATGTTGTTCCACGAGGAAGGTATATCAGGCTTTTCCTCCGCTTCCTTTCACACTTGGCGCAAGGCCGCTTCGATCCTTCGGAAAGGAGAGGTAGACGAAGGACCGCACCGCCACAGCGTTGTTTCTTAGACTTAAGTGTATAGTACGTTCCTTACGCTTCCTCCCATTTCCAGACACACTCCTCTCTAGGGGACTACTAGTGTGTTGGTGGTCACATTCGAGCCACATGTTTCTTCACCATTCAGCGTGTGGTGTTCTCCTTGTGTTTTCACACAAAGTACTGACAACGCTTCTATCTTCCCGAAACAAGATCTGAGTTGGGACAAGCTTTCGACACAAGTTCGTTCTCAAGCAGTGGTATATGGCACTGTACTTGTCCCTTCGCTTTTAACGTCGGGACTTTCCTCCATCTTCTTCCCTGTAGATGGTCGTGGAAAGGCGATTTCTCTACCGTTTTGTTCCTTGAGAGCTTAGTGTCAGACACCTACACCTATGTCTCCAAAGGCTTCATGCTTCCCGAACCAAGAGGTGAGCACGAAATCGTGTTGGACGTGGCCTTGTTTCTCTGTGTCCAGTGGAAGGCGCTGCTGAGGCGAGCACACGTATATTTGATGGCACTCCAACTTCATGACACAAGACTTTCGTGGAGAGAAACCCTCCCCACAACGTGTTCCTCACCGTAGTGTATCGTACTTTCCGTCTCTTTCCTTTCGCACTACGTTGTAACAAGGTGCTTCCATCCGTAGGGAAAGAGCTGGTCGTCGACGGACGGCAAACCTCTAGATTTGTTCTTAGAGTTAACCATGGGGAGGCAATCCTCCTCATGCTTCCTCACATCATACATATCCATACTCATCCTTCTTCATGGAACGACAGGAGACACATTCGGGACGGACGGCTAACTCTTGGGTACGTCCCTCATGCCTTCACACCCACTACGGAAAACACTTTTATCTTCCTGAAACTGTAGGATAGCTGAGGGAGGACTTCTTCCCAAGCGGTTGGTCAAGCAACGTCCCAGGTGACGGCACATTCTCTATGCCTTCACACGTTCATGCCAGGATGCCGCTCATACGTAGGTGTATGGCTTTCCAGGATATCCTTCTCCCACTTGAAGGCATGACCTTTCCCCTCTGATCTCTCTCATACTCTTGAAAACATTCCTCACGGAACAAGATTTGAATTGGGAGAGACAATCTACACTAACCATTTCTGTGGCACAGGCATGGGGCACATGCCTTGCGCTGCCGCACTTACATTGGAATAGACAAGCATTTTCGGGGAAGATGTTCGTAGAAACACGGTTTCTCTGCACTGATGTTTCCTGAGACTGAAGTGCACGCCGCCTGTTTCGGGTTCAACACATACCTGTTGTGACTATGTTTTCCCCGTGACGCCAGTCGTAAGCTCGAAGTCGGGTTTGACACAGACTTGTTTCGCGCAGTTGAGTCTGTGGCTTTCCTTTGGCGAACTCACATACATTTGGAAACCCCTTTTAGCGTCGTGACCCATGGTGTCCATTGAGCGAAGCCCTCCATACAAAGTAGTTCCACGAGGAAGGTATATCAGGCCTTTCCTCTGCTTCCTTTCACACTTGGCGTATGCCCGCCTCGATCCTTCGGAAAGGAGAAGGTAGACGAAGGACCGCTCCTCCACAGCATTGCTTTTTAGAATTAAGTGTAGAGCTCGTTCCTTACACTTCCTCCGATTTCCACACACACACCTCTCTAGGGGACAACTTGTTAGTTGGTGGTCACATTCGACCCACATGTCTCTTCACAATTCAGCGTATGGCACTTTCCTTACGCGTTCACACGAAGTCCTGAAAGCGCTTCTATCTTCCTGAAACAAGATTTGAGTTGAGAGAAGCTTTCGACACAACTCTTTCTCAAACAGTGGTATATGGCACAGGAGTTGTGCCTTCACTGGTAACGTTGGAAAGTTCTTCCATCTTTTTCCCTGCAGGTGGCAGTGGAAAGACTATTTCCCTACCGTTTTGTTCTTTGAGAGGTGAGTGTAAGACCCTTACCTTATATAGCAACACTCATCTCTCCAAAGGCTTCTTTCTTCAAGAACCCAGATGTTAGCACGAAAGCCTGTTGGACATGGACTCGTTTCTCAGAATTCAGTGTGAGGCTACTACTACTGAGGCTAGTCCACGTGCATTTGAAGACCCATCCACCTCCATGACACAGGACTTGATGGAGAGAAACCCTCCGCCCAACGGGTTCCTCCCTGTAGAGGATCGCGCGTTCCATCGCTTTGTCGTTCACGCTAGGTTTCCCAAGCTGCTTCCATCCTTACGAAAAGAGGTGGTAGTCGAAGGACGGCAACCCTCGAGATTTGTTCTTAGAGTTTAACAGACGTATGCCATCTTCCTTACGCTTCCGCACATTATCCATGTCCATGCACATCTTTCTTCATGGCCACGACAGTAGGCCAATTCGGAGCGGAGAGCTACGTCGAGCCGATGTCCCTTACGCCTTCACACCCACTACGGAAAACACTTTCCTCTCACCGAAACGATATGATAGTTGAGGGAAGACTTCTTCACAAGTGGTTTCTCAAGCACCGTCACAGGGCCCATTCTAGGTGCCTGCACCATTTCATGCTAAAGTGCTTCTCATCCTTCCGTGTATGTCTTTCTTGACGGATTTCCTTCTCACACGTAAAACTGTGTCCTTTTCCATCTGCTCTCACTCCTACTCTTGAAAACACTTCTCACGGAACAGGATTTGAATGGCGACAGACTATCGACACTAAGGACTTCTGTAGCACAGGCATGGGGCCCATACATTGCGATTTCACACTTCCATGGGAAAAGCCTACCATTTTCAGGGAAGATGTTAGTAGACACACGGTTTCTCGGGAGTGGTGTTTCTTCAGACTGAAGAGCACTCCCTTCGTTTAGGATTCAACACGTACGTTTGGTGACTAGGGATTCCGCGGGAACCCAGTTGGAAGCTCCAAGTCGCGTTTGACAGAGACTTGCTTCGCAGAGATTCGTGTATGCCTTTCCTTCGGCGAAGGCGCCTACATTTGAACACCCTTCCATCGTCGTGACACATGGTGTTCGTTGAGAAATGCCCTCCATAAGAATTTGTTCCGCGAGTAAGGTAGATCTCTCTTCCTTCCCCTCCGGATTCTTTCACACTTTGCTTCAAGCCGCTTCGTTCCTTAGCAAAGCAGATGGCAGTCGAAGGAACGCACCGCCACAGCGTTGTTTCTTAGACTTAAGTGTATAGCGCGTTCCTTACGCTTCCTCCCATTTCCAGACACACTCCTCTCTAGGGGACTACTAGTGTGTTGGTGGTCACATTCGAGCCACATGTTTCTTCACCATTCAGCGTGTGGTGTTCTCCTTGTGTTTTCACACAAAGTACTGACAACGCTTCTATCTTCCCGAAACAAGATCTGAGTTGGGAGAAGCTTTCGACACAAGTTCGTTCTCAAGCAGTGTTATATGGCACAGTACTTGTGCCTTCGCTTTTAACGTCGGAACCTTCCTCCATCTTCTTCCCTGGAGATGGTCGTGGAAAGGCGATTTCTCTACCGTTTTGTTCCTTGAGAGCCGAGTGTCAGACGCTTACACATACATCTCCAACGGCTTCATGCTTCCCGAACCAAGAGGTTAGCCCGAAATCGTGTTGGGCGTGGCCTTGTTTCTCTGAGTTCAGTGGAAGGCGCTGCTGAGGCGAGCTCACGTACATTTGAAGGCCCTTCCAACGTCATGACACAAGACTTTCGTGGAGAGAAACCCCCCGCACAACGTGTTCCTCGCCATAGTGTATCGCGCTTTCCGTCTCTTTTCGTTCGCACTAAGTTGTAACAAGGTGCTTCCACCCGTAGGGAAAGAGCTGGTCGTCGACGGACGGCAACCCTCTAGATTTGTTCTTAGAGTTAAACACCCGTAGGCCATCCTCCTTATGCTTCCTCACATCATACATTTCCATACTCATCCTTCTTCGTGGAACGACAGTAGACACATTCGGAACGGACGGCTAACTCTAGGGTACGTCCCTCATGCCTTCACACCCACTAGGGAAAACACTTTTATCTTCCTGAAACAATATGATAGCTGAGGGAAGACTTCCTCACAAGCGGTTGGTCAAGCACCGTCACAGGGCACGGCACATTCTTTATGCCTTCACACGTTCCTACCAGAATGCCGCGCATACGTCGGTGTATGGCTTTCCAGGATTTCCTTCTCCCACTTGAAGGCATGACATTTCCCGTCTGCTCTCTTTCATACTCTTGGAAACATTCTTCACGGAACAAGATTTGAATCGGGAGAGACAATCTACACTAACTATTTCTGTGGCACAGGCCTGGGGCACATGCCTTGCGCTGCCACACTTCCACTGGAATAGACAAGCATTTTCAGGGAAGATGTTAGAAGAAACACGGTTTCTCTGTTTCCTCAGACTGAAGTGCACGCCGCCTGTTTCGGATTCAACAAATACCTGTTGTGACTCTGATTTCCCCGTGACGCCAGTCGTAAGCTCGAAGTCGGGTTTGACTCAGACTTGTTTCGCGCAGCTGAGTCTGTGGCTTTCCTCTGGCGAACTCACATACATTTGGAAAACCCTTCAGGCGTCGTGACCCATGTTGCCCATTGGGAGAAGCCCTCCATAAATGTTGTTCCACGAGGAAGGTATATCAGGCTTTTCCTCCGCTTCCTTTCACACTTGGCGCAAGGCCGCTTCGATCCTTCGGAAAGGAGAAGGTAGACGAAGGACCGCACCGCCACAGCGTTGTTTCTTAGACTTAAGTGTATAGTACGTTCCTTACGCTTCCTCCCATTTCCAGACACACTCCTCTCTAGGGGACTACTAGTGTGTTGGTGGTCACATTCGAGCCACATGTTTCTTCACCATTCAGCGTGTGGTGTTCTCCTTGTGTTTTCACACAAAGTACTGACAACGCTTCTATCTTCCCGAAACAAGATCTGAGTTGGGAGAAGCTTTCGACACAAGTTCGTTCTCAAGCAGTGGTATATGGCACTGTACTTGTCCCTTCGCTTTTAACGTCGGGACTTTCCTCCATCTTCTTCCCTGTAGATGGTCGTGGAAAGGCGATTTCTCTACCGTTTTGTTCCTTGAGAGCTTAGTGTCAGACACCTACACCTATGTCTCCAAAGGCTTCATGCTTCCCGAACCAAGAGGTGAGCACGAAATCGTGTTGGACGTGGCCTTGTTTCTCTGTGTCCAGTGGAAGGCGCTGCTGAGGCGAGCACACGTATATTTGATGGCACTCCAACTTCATGACACAAGACTTTCGTGGAGAGAAACCCTCCCCACAACGTGTTCCTCACCGTAGTGTATCGTACTTTCCGTCTCTTTCCTTTCGCACTACGTTGTAACAAGGTGCTTCCATCCGTAGGGAAAGAGCTGGTCGTCGACGGACGGCAAACCTCTAGATTTGTTCTTAGAGTTAACCATGGGGAGGCAATCCTCCTCATGCTTCCTCACATCATACATATCCATACTCATCCTTCTTCATGGAACGACAGGAGACACATTCGGGACGGACGGCTAACTCTTGGGTACGTCCCTCATGCCTTCACACCCACTACGGAAAACACTTTTATCTTCCTGAAACTGTAGGATAGCTGAGGGAGGACTTCTTCCCAAGCGGTTGGTCAAGCAACGTCCCAGGTGACGGCACATTCTCTATGCCTTCACACGTTCATGCCAGGATGCCGCTCATACGTAGGTGTATGGCTTTCCAGGATATCCTTCTCCCACTTGAAGGCATGACCTTTCCCCTCTGATCTCTCTCATACTCTTGAAAACATTCCTCACGGAACAAGATTTGAATTGGGAGAGACAATCTACACTAACCATTTCTGTGGCACAGGCATGGGGCACATGCCTTGCGCTGCCGCACTTACATTGGAATAGACAAGCATTTTCGGGGAAGATGTTCGTAGAAACACGGTTTCTCCGCACTGATGTTTCCTGAGACTGAAGTGCACGCCGCCTGTTTCGGGTTCAACACATACCTGTTGTGACTATGTTTTCCCCGTGACGCCAGTCGTAAGCTCGAAGTCGGGTTTGACACAGACTTGTTTCGCGCAGTTGAGTCTGTGGCTTTCCTTTGGCGAACTCACATACATTTGGAAACCCCTTTTAGCGTCGTGACCCATGGTGTCCATTGAGCGAAGCCCTCCATACAAAGTAGTTCCACGAGGAAGGTATATCAGGCCTTTCCTCTGCTTCCTTTCACACTTGGCGTATGCCCGCCTCGATCCTTCGGAAAGGAGAAGGTAGACGAAGGACCGCTCCTCCACAGCATTGCTTTTTAGAATTAAGTGTAGAGCTCGTTCCTTACACTTCCTCCGATTTCCACACACACACCTCTCTAGGGGACAACTTGTTAGTTGGTGGTCACATTCGACCCACATGTCTCTTCACAATTCAGCGTATGGCACTTTCCTTACGCGTTCACACGAAGTCCTGAAAGCGCTTCTATCTTCCTGAAACAAGATTTGAGTTGAGAGAAGCTTTCGACACAACTCTTTCTCAAACAGTGGTATATGGCACAGGAGTTGTGCCTTCACTGGTAACGTTGGAAAGTTCTTCCATCTTTTTCCCTGCAGGTGGCAGTGGAAAGACTATTTCCCTACCGTTTTGTTCTTTGAGAGGTGAGTGTAAGACCCTTACCTTATATAGCAACACTCATCTCTCCAAAGGCTTCTTTCTTCAAGAACCCAGATGTTAGCACGAAAGCCTGTTGGACATGGACTCGTTTCTCAGAATTCAGTGTGAGGCTACTACTACTGAGGCTAGTCCACGTGCATTTGAAGACCCATCCACCTCCATGACACAGGACTTGATGGAGAGAAACCCTCCGCCCAACGGGTTCCTCCCTGTAGAGGATCGCGCGTTCCATCGCTTTGTCGTTCACGCTAGGTTTCCCAAGCTGCTTCCATCCTTACGAAAAGAGGTGGTAGTCGAAGGACGGCAACCCTCGAGATTTGTTCTTAGAGTTTAACAGACGTATGCCATCTTCCTTACGCTTCCGCACATTATCCATGTCCATGCACATCTTTCTTCATGGCCACGACAGTAGGCCAATTCGGAGCGGAGAGCTACGTCGAGCCGATGTCCCTTACGCCTTCACACCCACTACGGAAAACACTTTCCTCTCACCGAAACGATATGATAGTTGAGGGAAGACTTCTTCACAAGTGGTTTCTCAAGCACCGTCACAGGGCCCATTCTAGGTGCCTGCACCATTTCATGCTAAAGTGCTTCTCATCCTTCCGTGTATGTCTTTCTTGACGGATTTCCTTCTCACACGTAAAACCGTGTCCTTTTCCATCTGCTCTCACTCCTACTCTTGAAAACACTTCTCACGGAACAGGATTTGAATGGCGACAGACTATCGACACTAAGGACTTCTGTAGCACAGGCATGGGGCCCATACATTGCGATTTCACACTTCCATGGGAAAAGCCTACCATTTTCAGGGAAGATGTTAGTAGACACACGGTTTCTCGGGAGTGGTGTTTCTTCAGACTGAAGAGCACTCCCTTCGTTTAGGATTCAACACGTACGTTTGGTGACTAGGGATTCCGCGGGAACCCAGTTGGAAGCTCCAAGTCGCGTTTGACAGAGACTTGCTTCGCAGAGATTCGTGTATGCCTTTCCTTCGGCGAAGGCGCCTACATTTGAACACCCTTCCATCGTCGTGACACATGGTGTTCGTTGAGAAATGCCCTCCATAAGAATTTGTTCCGCGAGTAAGGTAGATCTCTCTTCCTTCCCCTCCGGATTCTTTCACACTTTGCTTCAAGCCGCTTCGTTCCTTAGCAAAGCAGATGGCAGTCGAAGGAACGCACCGCCACAGCGTTGTTTCTTAGACTTAAGTGTATAGCGCGTTCCTTACGCTTCCTCCCATTTCCAGACACACTCCTCTCTAGGGGACTACTAGTGTGTTGGTGGTCACATTCGAGCCACATGTTTCTTCACCATTCAGCGTGTGGTGTTCTCCTTGTGTTTTCACACAAAGTACTGACAACGCTTCTATCTTCCCGAAACAAGATCTGAGTTGGGAGAAGCTTTCGACACAAGTTCGTTCTCAAGCAGTGTTATATGGCACAGTACTTGTGCCTTCGCTTTTAACGTCGGAACCTTCCTCCATCTTCTTCCCTGGAGATGGTCGTGGAAAGGCGATTTCTCTACCGTTTTGTTCCTTGAGAGCCGAGTGTCAGACGCTTACACATACATCTCCAACGGCTTCATGCTTCCCGAACCAAGAGGTTAGCCCGAAATCGTGTTGGGCGTGGCCTTGTTTCTCTGAGTTCAGTGGAAGGCGCTGCTGAGGCGAGCTCACGTACATTTGAAGGCCCTTCCAACGTCATGACACAAGACTTTCGTGGAGAGAAACCCCCCGCACAACGTGTTCCTCGCCGTAGTGTATCGCGCTTTCCGTCTCTTTTCGTTCGCACTAAGTTGTAACAAGGTGCTTCCACCCGTAGGGAAAGAGCTGGTCGTCGACGGACGGCAACCCTCTAGATTTGTTCTTAGAGTTAAACACCCGTAGGCCATCCTCCTTATGCTTCCTCACATCATACATTTCCATACTCATCCTTCTTCGTGGAACGACAGTAGACACATTCGGAACGGACGGCTAACTCTAGGGTACGTCCCTCATGCCTTCACACCCACTAGGGAAAACACTTTTATCTTCCTGAAACAATATGATAGCTGAGGGAAGACTTCCTCACAAGCGGTTGGTCAAGCACCGTCACAGGGCACGGCACATTCTTTATGCCTTCACACGTTCCTACCAGAATGCCGCGCATACGTCGGTGTATGGCTTTCCAGGATTTCCTTCTCCCACTTGAAGGCATGACATTTCCCGTCTGCTCTCTTTCATACTCTTGGAAACATTCTTCACGGAACAAGATTTGAATCGGGAGAGACAATCTACACTAACTATTTCTGTGGCACAGGCCTGGGGCACATGCCTTGCGCTGCCACACTTCCACTGGAATAGACAAGCATTTTCAGGGAAGATGTTAGAAGAAACACGGTTTCTCTGTTTCCTCAGACTGAAGTGCACGCCGCCTGTTTCGGATTCAACAAATACCTGTTGTGACTCTGATTTCCCCGTGACGCCAGTCGTAAGCTCGAAGTCGGGTTTGACTCAGACTTGTTTCGCGCAGCTGAGTCTGTGGCTTTCCTCTGGCGAACTCACATACATTTGGAAAACCCTTCAGGCGTCGTGACCCATGTTGCCCATTGGGAGAAGCCCTCCATAAATGTTGTTCCACGAGGAAGGTATATCAGGCTTTTCCTCCGCTTCCTTTCACACTTGGCGCAAGGCCGCTTCGATCCTTCGGAAAGGAGAAGGTAGACGAAGGACCGCACCGCCACAGCGTTGTTTCTTAGACTTAAGTGTATAGTACGTTCCTTACGCTTCCTCCCATTTCCAGACACACTCCTCTCTAGGGGACTACTAGTGTGTTGGTGGTCACATTCGAGCCACATGTTTCTTCACCATTCAGCGTGTGGTGTTCTCCTTGTGTTTTCACACAAAGTACTGACAACGCTTCTATCTTCCCGAAACAAGATCTGAGTTGGGAGAAGCTTTCGACACAAGTTCGTTCTCAAGCAGTGGTATATGGCACTGTACTTGTCCCTTCGCTTTTAACGTCGGGACTTTCCTCCATCTTCTTCCCTGTAGATGGTCGTGGAAAGGCGATTTCTCTACCGTTTTGTTCCTTGAGAGCTTAGTGTCAGACACCTACACCTATGTCTCCAAAGGCTTCATGCTTCCCGAACCAAGAGGTGAGCACGAAATCGTGTTGGACGTGGCCTTGTTTCTCTGTGTCCAGTGGAAGGCGCTGCTGAGGCGAGCACACGTATATTTGATGGCACTCCAACTTCATGACACAAGACTTTCGTGGAGAGAAACCCTCCCCACAACGTGTTCCTCACCGTAGTGTATCGTACTTTCCGTCTCTTTCCTTTCGCACTACGTTGTAACAAGGTGCTTCCATCCGTAGGGAAAGAGCTGGTCGTCGACGGACGGCAAACCTCTAGATTTGTTCTTAGAGTTAACCATGGGGAGGCAATCCTCCTCATGCTTCCTCACATCATACATATCCATACTCATCCTTCTTCATGGAACGACAGGAGACACATTCGGGACGGACGGCTAACTCTTGGGTACGTCCCTCATGCCTTCACACCCACTACGGAAAACACTTTTATCTTCCTGAAACTGTAGGATAGCTGAGGGAGGACTTCTTCCCAAGCGGTTGGTCAAGCAACGTCCCAGGTGACGGCACATTCTCTATGCCTTCACACGTTCATGCCAGGATGCCGCTCATACGTAGGTGTATGGCTTTCCAGGATATCCTTCTCCCACTTGAAGGCATGACCTTTCCCCTCTGATCTCTCTCATACTCTTGAAAACATTCCTCACGGAACAAGATTTGAATTGGGAGAGACAATCTACACTAACCATTTCTGTGGCACAGGCATGGGGCACATGCCTTGCGCTGCCGCACTTACATTGGAATAGACAAGCATTTTCGGGGAAGATGTTCGTAGAAACACGGTTTCTCTGCACTGATGTTTCCTGAGACTGAAGTGCACGCCGCCTGTTTCGGGTTCAACACATACCTGTTGTGACTATGTTTTCCCCGTGACGCCAGTCGTAAGCTCGAAGTCGGGTTTGACACAGACTTGTTTCGCGCAGTTGAGTCTGTGGCTTTCCTTTGGCGAACTCACATACATTTGGAAACCCCTTTTAGCGTCGTGACCCATGGTGTCCATTGAGCGAAGCCCTCCATACAAAGTAGTTCCACGAGGAAGGTATATCAGGCCTTTCCTCTGCTTCCTTTCACACTTGGCGTATGCCCGCCTCGATCCTTCGGAAAGGAGAAGGTAGACGAAGGACCGCTCCTCCACAGCATTGCTTTTTAGAATTAAGTGTAGAGCTCGTTCCTTACACTTCCTCCGATTTCCACACACACACCTCTCTAGGGGACAACTTGTTAGTTGGTGGTCACATTCGACCCACATGTCTCTTCACAATTCAGCGTATGGCACTTTCCTTACGCGTTCACACGAAGTCCTGAAAGCGCTTCTATCTTCCTGAAACAAGATTTGAGTTGAGAGAAGCTTTCGACACAACTCTTTCTCAAACAGTGGTATATGGCACAGGAGTTGTGCCTTCACTGGTAACGTTGGAAAGTTCTTCCATCTTTTTCCCTGCAGGTGGCAGTGGAAAGACTATTTCCCTACCGTTTTGTTCTTTGAGAGGTGAGTGTAAGACCCTTACCTTATATAGCAACACTCATCTCTCCAAAGGCTTCTTTCTTCAAGAACCCAGATGTTAGCACGAAAGCCTGTTGGACATGGACTCGTTTCTCAGAATTCAGTGTGAGGCTACTACTACTGAGGCTAGTCCACGTGCATTTGAAGACCCATCCACCTCCATGACACAGGACTTGATGGAGAGAAACCCTCCGCCCAACGGGTTCCTCCCTGTAGAGGATCGCGCGTTCCATCGCTTTGTCGTTCACGCTAGGTTTCCCAAGCTGCTTCCATCCTTACGAAAAGAGGTGGTAGTCGAAGGACGGCAACCCTCGAGATTTGTTCTTAGAGTTTAACAGACGTATGCCATCTTCCTTACGCTTCCGCACATTATCCATGTCCATGCACATCTTTCTTCATGGCCACGACAGTAGGCCAATTCGGAGCGGAGAGCTACGTCGAGCCGATGTCCCTTACGCCTTCACACCCACTACGGAAAACACTTTCCTCTCACCGAAACGATATGATAGTTGAGGGAAGACTTCTTCACAAGTGGTTTCTCAAGCACCGTCACAGGGCCCATTCTAGGTGCCTGCACCATTTCATGCTAAAGTGCTTCTCATCCTTCCGTGTATGTCTTTCTTGACGGATTTCCTTCTCACACGTAAAACCGTGTCCTTTTCCATCTGCTCTCACTCCTACTCTTGAAAACACTTCTCACGGAACAGGATTTGAATGGCGACAGACTATCGACACTAAGGACTTCTGTAGCACAGGCATGGGGCCCATACATTGCGATTTCACACTTCCATGGGAAAAGCCTACCATTTTCAGGGAAGATGTTAGTAGACACACGGTTTCTCGGGAGTGGTGTTTCTTCAGACTGAAGAGCACTCCCTTCGTTTAGGATTCAACACGTACGTTTGGTGACTAGGGATTCCGCGGGAACCCAGTTGGAAGCTCCAAGTCGCGTTTGACAGAGACTTGCTTCGCAGAGATTCGTGTATGCCTTTCCTTCGGCGAAGGCGCCTACATTTGAACACCCTTCCATCGTCGTGACACATGGTGTTCGTTGAGAAATGCCCTCCATAAGAATTTGTTCCGCGAGTAAGGTAGATCTCTCTTCCTTCCCCTCCGGATTCTTTCACACTTTGCTTCAAGCCGCTTCGTTCCTTAGCAAAGCAGATGGCAGTCGAAGGAACGCACCGCCACAGCGTTGTTTCTTAGACTTAAGTGTATAGCGCGTTCCTTACGCTTCCTCCCATTTCCAGACACACTCCTCTCTAGGGGACTACTAGTGTGTTGGTGGTCACATTCGAGCCACATGTTTCTTCACCATTCAGCGTGTGGTGTTCTCCTTGTGTTTTCACACAAAGTACTGACAACGCTTCTATCTTCCCGAAACAAGATCTGAGTTGGGAGAAGCTTTCGACACAAGTTCGTTCTCAAGCAGTGTTATATGGCACAGTACTTGTGCCTTCGCTTTTAACGTCGGAACCTTCCTCCATCTTCTTCCCTGGAGATGGTCGTGGAAAGGCGATTTCTCTACCGTTTTGTTCCTTGAGAGCCGAGTGTCAGACGCTTACACATACATCTCCAACGGCTTCATGCTTCCCGAACCAAGAGGTTAGCCCGAAATCGTGTTGGGCGTGGCCTTGTTTCTCTGAGTTCAGTGGAAGGCGCTGCTGAGGCGAGCTCACGTACATTTGAAGGCCCTTCCAACGTCATGACACAAGAGTTTCGTGGAGAGAAACCCCCCGCACAACGTGTTCCTCGCCGTAGTGTATCGCGCTTTCCGTCTCTTTTCGTTCGCACTAAGTTGTAACAAGGTGCTTCCACCCGTAGGGAAAGAGCTGGTCGTCGACGGACGGCAACCCTCTAGATTTGTTCTTAGAGTTAAACACCCGTAGGCCATCCTCCTTATGCTTCCTCACATCATACATTTCCATACTCATCCTTCTTCGTGGAACGACAGTAGACACATTCGGAACGGACGGCTAACTCTAGGGTACGTCCCTCATGCCTTCACACCCACTAGGGAAAACACTTTTATCTTCCTGAAACAATATGATAGCTGAGGGAAGACTTCCTCACAAGCGGTTGGTCAAGCACCGTCACAGGGCACGGCACATTCTTTATGCCTTCACACGTTCCTACCAGAATGCCGCGCATACGTCGGTGTATGGCTTTCCAGGATTTCCTTCTCCCACTTGAAGGCATGACATTTCCCGTCTGCTCTCTTTCATACTCTTGGAAACATTCTTCACGGAACAAGATTTGAATCGGGAGAGACAATCTACACTAACTATTTCTGTGGCACAGGCCTGGGGCACATGCCTTGCGCTGCCACACTTCCACTGGAATAGACAAGCATTTTCAGGGAAGATGTTAGAAGAAACACGGTTTCTCTGTTTCCTCAGACTGAAGTGCACGCCGCCTGTTTCGGATTCAACAAATACCTGTTGTGACTCTGATTTCCCCGTGACGCCAGTCGTAAGCTCGAAGTCGGGTTTGACTCAGACTTGTTTCGCGCAGCTGAGTCTGTGGCTTTCCTCTGGCGAACTCACATACATTTGGAAAACCCTTCAGGCGTCGTGACCCATGTTGCCCATTGGGAGAAGCCCTCCATAAATGTTGTTCCACGAGGAAGGTATATCAGGCTTTTCCTCCGCTTCCTTTCACACTTGGCGCAAGGCCGCTTCGATCCTTCGGAAAGGAGAAGGTAGACGAAGGACCGCACCGCCACAGCGTTGTTTCTTAGACTTAAGTGTATAGTACGTTCCTTACGCTTCCTCCCATTTCCAGACACACTCCTCTCTAGGGGACTACTAGTGTGTTGGTGGTCACATTCGAGCCACATGTTTCTTCACCATTCAGCGTGTGGTGTTCTCCTTGTGTTTTCACACAAAGTACTGACAACGCTTCTATCTTCCCGAAACAAGATCTGAGTTGGGAGAAGCTTTCGACACAAGTTCGTTCTCAAGCAGTGGTATATGGCACTGTACTTGTCCCTTCGCTTTTAACGTCGGGACTTTCCTCCATCTTCTTCCCTGTAGATGGTCGTGGAAAGGCGATTTCTCTACCGTTTTGTTCCTTGAGAGCTTAGTGTCAGACACCTACACCTATGTCTCCAAAGGCTTCATGCTTCCCGAACCAAGAGGTGAGCACGAAATCGTGTTGGACGTGGCCTTGTTTCTCTGTGTCCAGTGGAAGGCGCTGCTGAGGCGAGCACACGTATATTTGATGGCACTCCAACTTCATGACACAAGACTTTCGTGGAGAGAAACCCTCCCCACAACGTGTTCCTCACCGTAGTGTATCGTACTTTCCGTCTCTTTCCTTTCGCACTACGTTGTAACAAGGTGCTTCCATCCGTAGGGAAAGAGCTGGTCGTCGACGGACGGCAAACCTCTAGATTTGTTCTTAGAGTTAACCATGGGGAGGCAATCCTCCTCATGCTTCCTCACATCATACATATCCATACTCATCCTTCTTCATGGAACGACAGGAGACACATTCGGGACGGACGGCTAACTCTTGGGTACGTCCCTCATGCCTTCACACCCACTACGGAAAACACTTTTATCTTCCTGAAACTGTAGGATAGCTGAGGGAGGACTTCTTCCCAAGCGGTTGGTCAAGCAACGTCCCAGGTGACGGCACATTCTCTATGCCTTCACACGTTCATGCCAGGATGCCGCTCATACGTAGGTGTATGGCTTTCCAGGATATCCTTCTCCCACTTGAAGGCATGACCTTTCCCCTCTGATCTCTCTCATACTCTTGAAAACATTCCTCACGGAACAAGATTTGAATTGGGAGAGACAATCTACACTAACCATTTCTGTGGCACAGGCATGGGGCACATGCCTTGCGCTGCCGCACTTACATTGGAATAGACAAGCATTTTCGGGGAAGATGTTCGTAGAAACACGGTTTCTCCGCACTGATGTTTCCTGAGACTGAAGTGCACGCCGCCTGTTTCGGGTTCAACACATACCTGTTGTGACTATGTTTTCCCCGTGACGCCAGTCGTAAGCTCGAAGTCGGGTTTGACACAGACTTGTTTCGCGCAGTTGAGTCTGTGGCTTTCCTTTGGCGAACTCACATACATTTGGAAACCCCTTTTAGCGTCGTGACCCATGGTGTCCATTGAGCGAAGCCCTCCATACAAAGTAGTTCCACGAGGAAGGTATATCAGGCCTTTCCTCTGCTTCCTTTCACACTTGGCGTATGCCCGCCTCGATCCTTCGGAAAGGAGAAGGTAGACGAAGGACCGCTCCTCCACAGCATTGCTTTTTAGAATTAAGTGTAGAGCTCGTTCCTTACACTTCCTCCGATTTCCACACACACACCTCTCTAGGGGACAACTTGTTAGTTGGTGGTCACATTCGACCCACATGTCTCTTCACAATTCAGCGTATGGCACTTTCCTTACGCGTTCACACGAAGTCCTGAAAGCGCTTCTATCTTCCTGAAACAAGATTTGAGTTGAGAGAAGCTTTCGACACAACTCTTTCTCAAACAGTGGTATATGGCACAGGAGTTGTGCCTTCACTGGTAACGTTGGAAAGTTCTTCCATCTTTTTCCCTGCAGGTGGCAGTGGAAAGACTATTTCCCTACCGTTTTGTTCTTTGAGAGGTGAGTGTAAGACCCTTACCTTATATAGCAACACTCATCTCTCCAAAGGCTTCTTTCTTCAAGAACCCAGATGTTAGCACGAAAGCCTGTTGGACATGGACTCGTTTCTCAGAATTCAGTGTGAGGCTACTACTACTGAGGCTAGTCCACGTGCATTTGAAGACCCATCCACCTCCATGACACAGGACTTGATGGAGAGAAACCCTCCGCCCAACGGGTTCCTCCCTGTAGAGGATTGCGCGTTCCATCGCTTTGTCGTTCACGCTAGGTTTCCCAAGCTGCTTCCATCCTTACGAAAAGAGGTGGTAGTCGAAGGACGGCAACCCTCGAGATTTGTTCTTAGAGTTTAACAGACGTATGCCATCTTCCTTACGCTTCCGCACATTATCCATGTCCATGCACATCTTTCTTCATGGCCACGACAGTAGGCCAATTCGGAGCGGAGAGCTACGTCGAGCCGATGTCCCTTACGCCTTCACACCCACTACGGAAAACACTTTCCTCTCACCGAAACGATATGATAGTTGAGGGAAGACTTCTTCACAAGTGGTTTCTCAAGCACCGTCACAGGGCCCATTCTAGGTGCCTGCACCATTTCATGCTAAAGTGCTTCTCATCCTTCCGTGTATGTCTTTCTTGACGGATTTCCTTCTCACACGTAAAACCGTGTCCTTTTCCATCTGCTCTCACTCCTACTCTTGAAAACACTTCTCACGGAACAGGATTTGAATGGCGACAGACTATCGACACTAAGGACTTCTGTAGCACAGGCATGGGGCCCATACATTGCGATTTCACACTTCCATGGGAAAAGCCTACCATTTTCAGGGAAGATGTTAGTAGACACACGGTTTCTCGGGAGTGGTGTTTCTTCAGACTGAAGAGCACTCCCTTCGTTTAGGATTCAACACGTACGTTTGGTGACTAGGGATTCCGCGGGAACCCAGTTGGAAGCTCCAAGTCGCGTTTGACAGAGACTTGCTTCGCAGAGATTCGTGTATGCCTTTCCTTCGGCGAAGGCGCCTACATTTGAACACCCTTCCATCGTCATGACACATGGTGTTCGTTGAGAAATGCCCTCCATAAGAATTTGTTCCGCGAGTAAGGTAGATCTCTCTTCCTTCCCCTCCGGATTCTTTCACACTTTGCTTCAAGCCGCTTCGTTCCTTAGCAAAGCAGATGGCAGTCGAAGGAACGCACCGCCACAGCGTTGTTTCTTAGACTTAAGTGTATAGCGCGTTCCTTACGCTTCCTCCCATTTCCAGACACACTCCTCTCTAGGGGACTACTAGTGTGTTGGTGGTCACATTCGAGCCACATGTTTCTTCACCATTCAGCGTGTGGTGTTCTCCTTGTGTTTTCACACAAAGTACTGACAACGCTTCTATCTTCCCGAAACAAGATCTGAGTTGGGAGAAGCTTTCGACACAAGTTCGTTCTCAAGCAGTGTTATATGGCACAGTACTTGTGCCTTCGCTTTTAACGTCGGAACCTTCCTCCATCTTCTTCCCTGGAGATGGTCGTGGAAAGGCGATTTCTCTACCGTTTTGTTCCTTGAGAGCCGAGTGTCAGACGCTTACACATACATCTCCAACGGCTTCATGCTTCCCGAACCAAGAGGTTAGCCCGAAATCGTGTTGGGCGTGGCCTTGTTTCTCTGAGTTCAGTGGAAGGCGCTGCTGAGGCGAGCTCACGTACATTTGAAGGCCCTTCCAACGTCATGACACAAGACTTTCGTGGAGAGAAACCCCCCGCACAACGTGTTCCTCGCCGTAGTGTATCGCGCTTTCCGTCTCTTTTCGTTCGCACTAAGTTGTAACAAGGTGCTTCCACCCGTAGGGAAAGAGCTGGTCGTCGACGGACGGCAACCCTCTAGATTTGTTCTTAGAGTTAAACACCCGTAGGCCATCCTCCTTATGCTTCCTCACATCATACATTTCCATACTCATCCTTCTTCGTGGAACGACAGTAGACACATTCGGAACGGACGGCTAACTCTAGGGTACGTCCCTCATGCCTTCACACCCACTAGGGAAAACACTTTTATCTTCCTGAAACAATATGATAGCTGAGGGAAGACTTCCTCACAAGCGGTTGGTCAAGCACCGTCACAGGGCACGGCACATTCTTTATGCCTTCACACGTTCCTACCAGAATGCCGCGCATACGTCGGTGTATGGCTTTCCAGGATTTCCTTCTCCCACTTGAAGGCATGACATTTCCCGTCTGCTCTCTTTCATACTCTTGGAAACATTCTTCACGGAACAAGATTTGAATCGGGAGAGACAATCTACACTAACTATTTCTGTGGCACAGGCCTGGGGCACATGCCTTGCGCTGCCACACTTCCACTGGAATAGACAAGCATTTTCAGGGAAGATGTTAGAAGAAACACGGTTTCTCTGTTTCCTCAGACTGAAGTGCACGCCGCCTGTTTCGGATTCAACAAATACCTGTTGTGACTCTGATTTCCCCGTGACGCCAGTCGTAAGCTTGAAGTCGGGTTTGACTCAGACTTGTTTCGCGCAGCTGAGTCTGTGGCTTTCCTCTGGCGAACTCACATACATTTGGAAAACCCTTCAGGCGTCGTGACCCATGTTGCCCATTGGGAGAAGCCCTCCATAAATGTTGTTCCACGAGGAAGGTATATCAGGCTTTTCCTCCGCTTCCTTTCACACTTGGCGCAAGGCCGCTTCGATCCTTCGGAAAGGAGAGGTAGACGAAGGACCGCACCGCCACAGCGTTGTTTCTTAGACTTAAGTGTATAGTACGTTCCTTACGCTTCCTCCCATTTCCAGACACACTCCTCTCTAGGGGACTACTAGTGTGTTGGTGGTCACATTCGAGCCACATGTTTCTTCACCATTCAGCGTGTGGTGTTCTCCTTGTGTTTTCACACAAAGTACTGACAACGCTTCTATCTTCCCGAAACAAGATCTGAGTTGGGAGAAGCTTTCGACACAAGTTCGTTCTCAAGCAGTGGTATATGGCACTGTACTTGTCCCTTCGCTTTTAACGTCGGGACTTTCCTCCATCTTCTTCCCTGTAGATGGTCGTGGAAAGGCGATTTCTCTACCGTTTTGTTCCTTGAGAGCTTAGTGTCAGACACCTACACCTATGTCTCCAAAGGCTTCATGCTTCCCGAACCAAGAGGTGAGCACGAAATCGTGTTGGACGTGGCCTTGTTTCTCTGTGTCCAGTGGAAGGCGCTGCTGAGGCGAGCACACGTATATTTGATGGCACTCCAACTTCATGACACAAGACTTTCGTGGAGAGAAACCCTCCCCACAACGTGTTCCTCACCGTAGTGTATCGTACTTTCCGTCTCTTTCCTTTCGCACTACGTTGTAACAAGGTGCTTCCATCCGTAGGGAAAGAGCTGGTCGTCGACGGACGGCAAACCTCTAGATTTGTTCTTAGAGTTAACCATGGGGAGGCAATCCTCCTCATGCTTCCTCACATCATACATATCCATACTCATCCTTCTTCATGGAACGACAGGAGACACATTCGGGACGGACGGCTAACTCTTGGGTACGTCCCTCATGCCTTCACACCCACTACGGAAAACACTTTTATCTTCCTGAAACTGTAGGATAGCTGAGGGAGGACTTCTTCCCAAGCGGTTGGTCAAGCAACGTCCCAGGTGACGGCACATTCTCTATGCCTTCACACGTTCATGCCAGGATGCCGCTCATACGTAGGTGTATGGCTTTCCAGGATATCCTTCTCCCACTTGAAGGCATGACCTTTCCCCTCTGATCTCTCTCATACTCTTGAAAACATTCCTCACGGAACAAGATTTGAATTGGGAGAGACAATCTACACTAACCATTTCTGTGGCACAGGCATGGGGCACATGCCTTGCGCTGCCGCACTTACATTGGAATAGACAAGCATTTTCGGGGAAGATGTTCGTAGAAACACGGTTTCTCTGCACTGATGTTTCCTGAGACTGAAGTGCACGCCGCCTGTTTCGGGTTCAACACATACCTGTTGTGACTATGTTTTCCCCGTGACGCCAGTCGTAAGCTCGAAGTCGGGTTTGACACAGACTTGTTTCGCGCAGTTGAGTCTGTGGCTTTCCTTTGGCGAACTCACATACATTTGGAAACCCCTTTTAGCGTCGTGACCCATGGTGTCCATTGAGCGAAGCCCTCCATACAAAGTAGTTCCACGAGGAAGGTATATCAGGCCTTTCCTCTGCTTCCTTTCACACTTGGCGTATGCCCGCCTCGATCCTTCGGAAAGGAGAAGGTAGACGAAGGACCGCTCCTCCACAGCATTGCTTTTTAGAATTAAGTGTAGAGCTCGTTCCTTACACTTCCTCCGATTTCCACACACACACCTCTCTAGGGGACAACTTGTTAGTTGGTGGTCACATTCGACCCACATGTCTCTTCACAATTCAGCGTATGGCACTTTCCTTACGCGTTCACACGAAGTCCTGAAAGCGCTTCTATCTTCCTGAAACAAGATTTGAGTTGAGAGAAGCTTTCGACACAACTCTTTCTCAAACAGTGGTATATGGCACAGGAGTTGTGCCTTCACTGGTAACGTTGGAAAGTTCTTCCATCTTTTTCCCTGCAGGTGGCAGTGGAAAGACTATTTCCCTACCGTTTTGTTCTTTGAGAGGTGAGTGTAAGACCCTTACCTTATATAGCAACACTCATCTCTCCAAAGGCTTCTTTCTTCAAGAACCCAGATGTTAGCACGAAAGCCTGTTGGACATGGACTCGTTTCTCAGAATTCAGTGTGAGGCTACTACTACTGAGGCTAGTCCACGTGCATTTGAAGACCCATCCACCTCCATGACACAGGACTTGATGGAGAGAAACCCTCCGCCCAACGGGTTCCTCCCTGTAGAGGATCGCGCGTTCCATCGCTTTGTCGTTCACGCTAGGTTTCCCAAGCTGCTTCCATCCTTACGAAAAGAGGTGGTAGTCGAAGGACGGCAACCCTCGAGATTTGTTCTTAGAGTTTAACAGACGTATGCCATCTTCCTTACGCTTCCGCACATTATCCATGTCCATGCACATCTTTCTTCATGGCCACGACAGTAGGCCAATTCGGAGCGGAGAGCTACGTCGAGCCGATGTCCCTTACGCCTTCACACCCACTACGGAAAACACTTTCCTCTCACCGAAACGATATGATAGTTGAGGGAAGACTTCTTCACAAGTGGTTTCTCAAGCACCGTCACAGGGCCCATTCTAGGTGCCTGCACCATTTCATGCTAAAGTGCTTCTCATCCTTCCGTGTATGTCTTTCTTGACGGATTTCCTTCTCACACGTAAAACCGTGTCCTTTTCCATCTGCTCTCACTCCTACTCTTGAAAACACTTCTCACGGAACAGGATTTGAATGGCGACAGACTATCGACACTAAGGACTTCTGTAGCACAGGCATGGGGCCCATACATTGCGATTTCACACTTCCATGGGAAAAGCCTACCATTTTCAGGGAAGATGTTAGTAGACACACGGTTTCTCGGGAGTGGTGTTTCTTCAGACTGAAGAGCACTCCCTTCGTTTAGGATTCAACACGTACGTTTGGTGACTAGGGATTCCGCGGGAACCCAGTTGGAAGCTCCAAGTCGCGTTTGACAGAGACTTGCTTCGCAGAGATTCGTGTATGCCTTTCCTTCGGCGAAGGCGCCTACATTTGAACACCCTTCCATCGTCGTGACACATGGTGTTCGTTGAGAAATGCCCTCCATAAGAATTTGTTCCGCGAGTAAGGTAGATCTCTCTTCCTTCCCCTCCGGATTCTTTCACACTTTGCTTCAAGCCGCTTCGTTCCTTAGCAAAGCAGATGGCAGTCGAAGGAACGCACCGCCACAGCGTTGTTTCTTAGACTTAAGTGTATAGCGCGTTCCTTACGCTTCCTCCCATTTCCAGACACACTCCTCTCTAGGGGACTACTAGTGTGTTGGTGGTCACATTCGAGCCACATGTTTCTTCACCATTCAGCGTGTGGTGTTCTCCTTGTGTTTTCACACAAAGTACTGACAACGCTTCTATCTTCCCGAAACAAGATCTGAGTTGGGAGAAGCTTTCGACACAAGTTCGTTCTCAAGCAGTGTTATATGGCACAGTACTTGTGCCTTCGCTTTTAACGTCGGAACCTTCCTCCATCTTCTTCCCTGGAGATGGTCGTGGAAAGGCGATTTCTCTACCGTTTTGTTCCTTGAGAGCCGAGTGTCAGACGCTTACACATACATCTCCAACGGCTTCATGCTTCCCGAACCAAGAGGTTAGCCCGAAATCGTGTTGGGCGTGGCCTTGTTTCTCTGAGTTCAGTGGAAGGCGCTGCTGAGGCGAGCTCACGTACATTTGAAGGCCCTTCCAACGTCATGACACAAGACTTTCGTGGAGAGAAACCCCCCGCACAACGTGTTCCTCGCCATAGTGTATCGCGCTTTCCGTCTCTTTTCGTTCGCACTAAGTTGTAACAAGGTGCTTCCACCCGTAGGGAAAGAGCTGGTCGTCGACGGACGGCAACCCTCTAGATTTGTTCTTAGAGTTAAACACCCGTAGGCCATCCTCCTTATGCTTCCTCACATCATACATTTCCATACTCATCCTTCTTCGTGGAACGACAGTAGACACATTCGGAACGGATGGCTAACTCTAGGGTACGTCCCTCATGCCTTCACACCCACTAGGGAAAACACTTTTATCTTCCTGAAACAATATGATAGCTGAGGGAAGACTTCCTCACAAGCGGTTGGTCAAGCACCGTCACAGGGCACGGCACATTCTTTATGCCTTCACACGTTCCTACCAGAATGCCGCGCATACGTCGGTGTATGGCTTTCCAGGATTTCCTTCTCCCACTTGAAGGCATGACATTTCCCGTCTGCTCTCTTTCATACTCTTGGAAACATTCTTCACGGAACAAGATTTGAATCGGGAGAGACAATCTACACTAACTATTTCTGTGGCACAGGCCTGGGGCACATGCCTTGCGCTGCCACACTTCCACTGGAATAGACAAGCATTTTCAGGGAAGATGTTAGAAGAAACACGGTTTCTCTGTTTCCTCAGACTGAAGTGCACGCCGCCTGTTTCGGATTCAACAAATACCTGTTGTGACTCTGATTTCCCCGTGACGCCAGTCGTAAGCTCGAAGTCGGGTTTGACTCAGACTTGTTTCGCGCAGCTGAGTCTGTGGCTTTCCTCTGGCGAACTCACATACATTTGGAAAACCCTTCAGGCGTCGTGACCCATGTTGCCCATTGGGAGAAGCCCTCCATAAATGTTGTTCCACGAGGAAGGTATATCAGGCTTTTCCTCCGCTTCCTTTCACACTTGGCGCAAGGCCGCTTCGATCCTTCGGAAAGGAGAAGGTAGACGAAGGACCGCACCGCCACAGCGTTGTTTCTTAGACTTAAGTGTATAGTACGTTCCTTACGCTTCCTCCCATTTCCAGACACACTCCTCTCTAGGGGACTACTAGTGTGTTGGTGGTCACATTCGAGCCACATGTTTCTTCACCATTCAGCGTGTGGTGTTCTCCTTGTGTTTTCACACAAAGTACTGACAACGCTTCTATCTTCCCGAAACAAGATCTGAGTTGGGAGAAGCTTTCGACACAAGTTCGTTCTCAAGCAGTGGTATATGGCACTGTACTTGTCCCTTCGCTTTTAACGTCGGGACTTTCCTCCATCTTCTTCCCTGTAGATGGTCGTGGAAAGGCGATTTCTCTACCGTTTTGTTCCTTGAGAGCTTAGTGTCAGACACCTACACCTATGTCTCCAAAGGCTTCATGCTTCCCGAACCAAGAGGTGAGCACGAAATCGTGTTGGACGTGGCCTTGTTTCTCTGTGTCCAGTGGAAGGCGCTGCTGAGGCGAGCACACGTATATTTGATGGCACTCCAACTTCATGACACAAGACTTTCGTGGAGAGAAACCCTCCCCACAACGTGTTCCTCACCGTAGTGTATCGTACTTTCCGTCTCTTTCCTTTCGCACTACGTTGTAACAAGGTGCTTCCATCCGTAGGGAAAGAGCTGGTCGTCGACGGACGGCAAACCTCTAGATTTGTTCTTAGAGTTAACCATGGGGAGGCAATCCTCCTCATGCTTCCTCACATCATACATATCCATACTCATCCTTCTTCATGGAACGACAGGAGACACATTCGGGACGGACGGCTAACTCTTGGGTACGTCCCTCATGCCTTCACACCCACTACGGAAAACACTTTTATCTTCCTGAAACTGTAGGATAGCTGAGGGAGGACTTCTTCCCAAGCGGTTGGTCAAGCAACGTCCCAGGTGACGGCACATTCTCTATGCCTTCACACGTTCATGCCAGGATGCCGCTCATACGTAGGTGTATGGCTTTCCAGGATATCCTTCTCCCACTTGAAGGCATGACCTTTCCCCTCTGATCTCTCTCATACTCTTGAAAACATTCCTCACGGAACAAGATTTGAATTGGGAGAGACAATCTACACTAACCATTTCTGTGGCACAGGCATGGGGCACATGCCTTGCGCTGCCGCACTTACATTGGAATAGACAAGCATTTTCGGGGAAGATGTTCGTAGAAACACGGTTTCTCCGCACTGATGTTTCCTGAGACTGAAGTGCACGCCGCCTGTTTCGGGTTCAACACATACCTGTTGTGACTATGTTTTCCCCGTGACGCCAGTCGTAAGCTCGAAGTCGGGTTTGACACAGACTTGTTTCGCGCAGTTGAGTCTGTGGCTTTCCTTTGGCGAACTCACATACATTTGGAAACCCCTTTTAGCGTCGTGACCCATGGTGTCCATTGAGCGAAGCCCTCCATACAAAGTAGTTCCACGAGGAAGGTATATCAGGCCTTTCCTCTGCTTCCTTTCACACTTGGCGTATGCCCGCCTCGATCCTTCGGAAAGGAGAAGGTAGACGAAGGACCGCTCCTCCACAGCATTGCTTTTTAGAATTAAGTGTAGAGCTCGTTCCTTACACTTCCTCCGATTTCCACACACACACCTCTCTAGGGGACAACTTGTTAGTTGGTGGTCACATTCGACCCACATGTCTCTTCACAATTCAGCGTATGGCACTTTCCTTACGCGTTCACACGAAGTCCTGAAAGCGCTTCTATCTTCCTGAAACAAGATTTGAGTTGAGAGAAGCTTTCGACACAACTCTTTCTCAAACAGTGGTATATGGCACAGGAGTTGTGCCTTCACTGGTAACGTTGGAAAGTTCTTCCATCTTTTTCCCTGCAGGTGGCAGTGGAAAGACTATTTCCCTACCGTTTTGTTCTTTGAGAGGTGAGTGTAAGACCCTTACCTTATATAGCAACACTCATCTCTCCAAAGGCTTCTTTCTTCAAGAACCCAGATGTTAGCACGAAAGCCTGTTGGACATGGACTCGTTTCTCAGAATTCAGTGTGAGGCTACTACTACTGAGGCTAGTCCACGTGCATTTGAAGACCCATCCACCTCCATGACACAGGACTTGATGGAGAGAAACCCTCCGCCCAACGGGTTCCTCCCTGTAGAGGATCGCGCGTTCCATCGCTTTGTCGTTCACGCTAGGTTTCCCAAGCTGCTTCCATCCTTACGAAAAGAGGTGGTAGTCGAAGGACGGCAACCCTCGAGATTTGTTCTTAGAGTTTAACAGACGTATGCCATCTTCCTTACGCTTCCGCACATTATCCATGTCCATGCACATCTTTCTTCATGGCCACGACAGTAGGCCAATTCGGAGCGGAGAGCTACGTCGAGCCGATGTCCCTTACGCCTTCACACCCACTACGGAAAACACTTTCCTCTCACCGAAACGATATGATAGTTGAGGGAAGACTTCTTCACAAGTGGTTTCTCAAGCACCGTCACAGGGCCCATTCTAGGTGCCTGCACCATTTCATGCTAAAGTGCTTCTCATCCTTCCGTGTATGTCTTTCTTGACGGATTTCCTTCTCACACGTAAAACCGTGTCCTTTTCCATCTGCTCTCACTCCTACTCTTGAAAACACTTCTCACGGAACAGGATTTGAATGGCGACAGACTATCGACACTAAGGACTTCTGTAGCACAGGCATGGGGCCCATACATTGCGATTTCACACTTCCATGGGAAAAGCCTACCATTTTCAGGGAAGATGTTAGTAGACACACGGTTTCTCGGGAGTGGTGTTTCTTCAGACTGAAGAGCACTCCCTTCGTTTAGGATTCAACACGTACGTTTGGTGACTAGGGATTCCGCGGGAACCCAGTTGGAAGCTCCAAGTCGCGTTTGACAGAGACTTGCTTCGCAGAGATTCGTGTATGCCTTTCCTTCGGCGAAGGCGCCTACATTTGAACACCCTTCCATCGTCGTGACACATGGTGTTCGTTGAGAAATGCCCTCCATAAGAATTTGTTCCGCGAGTAAGGTAGATCTCTCTTCCTTCCCCTCCGGATTCTTTCACACTTTGCTTCAAGCCGCTTCGTTCCTTAGCAAAGCAGATGGCAGTCGAAGGAACGCACCGCCACAGCGTTGTTTCTTAGACTTAAGTGTATAGCGCGTTCCTTACGCTTCCTCCCATTTCCAGACACACTCCTCTCTAGGGGACTACTAGTGTGTTGGTGGTCACATTCGAGCCACATGTTTCTTCACCATTCAGCGTGTGGTGTTCTCCTTGTGTTTTCACACAAAGTACTGACAACGCTTCTATCTTCCCGAAACAAGATCTGAGTTGGGAGAAGCTTTCGACACAAGTTCGTTCTCAAGCAGTGTTATATGGCACAGTACTTGTGCCTTCGCTTTTAACGTCGGAACCTTCCTCCATCTTCTTCCCTGGAGATGGTCGTGGAAAGGCGATTTCTCTACCGTTTTGTTCCTTGAGATCCGAGTGTCAGACGCTTACACATACATCTCCAACGGCTTCATGCTTCCCGAACCAAGAGGTTAGCCCGAAATCGTGTTGGGCGTGGCCTTGTTTCTCTGAGTTCAGTGGAAGGCGCTGCTGAGGCGAGCTCACGTACATTTGAAGGCCCTTCCAACGTCATGACACAAGACTTTCGTGGAGAGAAACCCCCCGCACAACGTGTTCCTCGCCGTAGTGTATCGCGCTTTCCGTCTCTTTTCGTTCGCACTAAGTTGTAACAAGGTGCTTCCACCCGTAGGGAAAGAGCTGGTCGTCGACGGACGGCAACCCTCTAGATTTGTTCTTAGAGTTAAACACCCGTAGGCCATCCTCCTTATGCTTCCTCACATCATACATTTCCATACTCATCCTTCTTCGTGGAACGACAGTAGACACATTCGGAACGGACGGCTAACTCTAGGGTACGTCCCTCATGCCTTCACACCCACTAGGGAAAACACTTTTATCTTCCTGAAACAATATGATAGCTGAGGGAAGACTTCCTCACAAGCGGTTGGTCAAGCACCGTCACAGGGCACGGCACATTCTTTATGCCTTCACACGTTCCTACCAGAATGCCGCGCATACGTCGGTGTATGGCTTTCCAGGATTTCCTTCTCCCACTTGAAGGCATGACATTTCCCGTCTGCTCTCTTTCATACTCTTGGAAACATTCTTCACGGAACAAGATTTGAATCGGGAGAGACAATCTACACTAACTATTTCTGTGGCACAGGCCTGGGGCACATGCCTTGCGCTGCCACACTTCCACTGGAATAGACAAGCATTTTCAGGGAAGATGTTAGAAGAAACACGGTTTCTCTGTTTCCTCAGACTGAAGTGCACGCCGCCTGTTTCGGATTCAACAAATACCTGTTGTGACTCTGATTTCCCCGTGACGCCAGTCGTAAGCTCGAAGTCGGGTTTGACTCAGACTTGTTTCGCGCAGCTGAGTCTGTGGCTTTCCTCTGGCGAACTCACATACATTTGGAAAACCCTTCAGGCGTCGTGACCCATGTTGCCCATTGGGAGAAGCCCTCCATAAATGTTGTTCCACGAGGAAGGTATATCAGGCTTTTCCTCCGCTTCCTTTCACACTTGGCGCAAGGCCGCTTCGATCCTTCGGAAAGGAGAAGGTAGACGAAGGACCGCACCGCCACAGCGTTGTTTCTTAGACTTAAGTGTATAGTACGTTCCTTACGCTTCCTCCCATTTCCAGACACACTCCTCTCTAGGGGACTACTAGTGTGTTGGTGGTCACATTCGAGCCACATGTTTCTTCACCATTCAGCGTGTGGTGTTCTCCTTGTGTTTTCACACAAAGTACTGACAACGCTTCTATCTTCCCGAAACAAGATCTGAGTTGGGAGAAGCTTTCGACACAAGTTCGTTCTCAAGCAGTGGTATATGGCACTGTACTTGTCCCTTCGCTTTTAACGTCGGGACTTTCCTCCATCTTCTTCCCTGTAGATGGTCGTGGAAAGGCGATTTCTCTACCGTTTTGTTCCTTGAGAGCTTAGTGTCAGACACCTACACCTATGTCTCCAAAGGCTTCATGCTTCCCGAACCAAGAGGTGAGCACGAAATCGTGTTGGACGTGGCCTTGTTTCTCTGTGTCCAGTGGAAGGCGCTGCTGAGGCGAGCACACGTATATTTGATGGCACTCCAACTTCATGACACAAGACTTTCGTGGAGAGAAACCCTCCCCACAACGTGTTCCTCACCGTAGTGTATCGTACTTTCCGTCTCTTTCCTTTCGCACTACGTTGTAACAAGGTGCTTCCATCCGTAGGGAAAGAGCTGGTCGTCGACGGACGGCAAACCTCTAGATTTGTTCTTAGAGTTAACCATGGGGAGGCAATCCTCCTCATGCTTCCTCACATCATACATATCCATACTCATCCTTCTTCATGGAACGACAGGAGACACATTCGGGACGGACGGCTAACTCTTGGGTACGTCCCTCATGCCTTCACACCCACTACGGAAAACACTTTTATCTTCCTGAAACTGTAGGATAGCTGAGGGAGGACTTCTTCCCAAGCGGTTGGTCAAGCAACGTCCCAGGTGACGGCACATTCTCTATGCCTTCACACGTTCATGCCAGGATGCCGCTCATACGTAGGTGTATGGCTTTCCAGGATATCCTTCTCCCACTTGAAGGCATGACCTTTCCCCTCTGATCTCTCTCATACTCTTGAAAACATTCCTCACGGAACAAGATTTGAATTGGGAGAGACAATCTACACTAACCATTTCTGTGGCACAGGCATGGGGCACATGCCTTGCGCTGCCGCACTTACATTGGAATAGACAAGCATTTTCGGGGAAGATGTTCGTAGAAACACGGTTTCTCTGCACTGATGTTTCCTGAGACTGAAGTGCACGCCGCCTGTTTCGGGTTCAACACATACCTGTTGTGACTATGTTTTCCCCGTGACGCCAGTCGTAAGCTCGAAGTCGGGTTTGACACAGACTTGTTTCGCGCAGTTGAGTCTGTGGCTTTCCTTTGGCGAACTCACATACATTTGGAAACCCCTTTTAGCGTCGTGACCCATGGTGTCCATTGAGCGAAGCCCTCCATACAAAGTAGTTCCACGAGGAAGGTATATCAGGCCTTTCCTCTGCTTCCTTTCACACTTGGCGTATGCCCGCCTCGATCCTTCGGAAAGGAGAAGGTAGACGAAGGACCGCTCCTCCACAGCATTGCTTTTTAGAATTAAGTGTAGAGCTCGTTCCTTACACTTCCTCCGATTTCCACACACACACCTCTCTAGGGGACAACTTGTTAGTTGGTGGTCACATTCGACCCACATGTCTCTTCACAATTCAGCGTATGGCACTTTCCTTACGCCTTCACACGAAGTCCTGAAAGCGCTTCTATCTTCCTGAAACAAGATTTGAGTTGAGAGAAGCTTTCGACACAACTCTTTCTCAAACAGTGGTATATGGCACAGGAGTTGTGCCTTCACTGGTAACGTTGGAAAGTTCTTCCATCTTTTTCCCTGCAGGTGGCAGTGGAAAGACTATTTCCCTACCGTTTTGTTCTTTGAGAGGTGAGTGTAAGACCCTTACCTTATATAGCAACACTCATCTCTCCAAAGGCTTCTTTCTTCAAGAACCCAGATGTTAGCACGAAAGCCTGTTGGACATGGACTCGTTTCTCAGAATTCAGTGTGAGGCTACTACTACTGAGGCTAGTCCACGTGCATTTGAAGACCCATCCACCTCCATGACACAGGACTTGATGGAGAGAAACCCTCCGCCCAACGGGTTCCTCCCTGTAGAGGATCGCGCGTTCCATCGCTTTGTCGTTCACGCTAGGTTTCCCAAGCTGCTTCCATCCTTACGAAAAGAGGTGGTAGTCGAAGGACGGCAACCCTCGAGATTTGTTCTTAGAGTTTAACAGACGTATGCCATCTTCCTTACGCTTCCGCACATTATCCATGTCCATGCACATCTTTCTTCATGGCCACGACAGTAGGCCAATTCGGAGCGGAGAGCTACGTCGAGCCGATGTCCCTTACGCCTTCACACCCACTACGGAAAACACTTTCCTCTCACCGAAACGATATGATAGTTGAGGGAAGACTTCTTCACAAGTGGTTTCTCAAGCACCGTCACAGGGCCCATTCTAGGTGCCTGCACCATTTCATGCTAAAGTGCTTCTCATCCTTCCGTGTATGTCTTTCTTGACGGATTTCCTTCTCACACGTAAAACCGTGTCCTTTTCCATCTGCTCTCACTCCTACTCTTGAAAACACTTCTCACGGAACAGGATTTGAATGGCGACAGACTATCGACACTAAGGACTTCTGTAGCACAGGCATGGGGCCCATACATTGCGATTTCACACTTCCATGGGAAAAGCCTACCATTTTCAGGGAAGATGTTAGTAGACACACGGTTTCTCGGGAGTGGTGTTTCTTCAGACTGAAGAGCACTCCCTTCGTTTAGGATTCAACACGTACGTTTGGTGACTAGGGATTCCGCGGGAACCCAGTTGGAAGCTCCAAGTCGCGTTTGACAGAGACTTGCTTCGCAGAGATTCGTGTATGCCTTTCCTTCGGCGAAGGCGCCTACATTTGAACACCCTTCCATCGTCGTGACACATGGTGTTCGTTGAGAAATGCCCTCCATAAGAATTTGTTCCGCGAGTAAGGTAGATCTCTCTTCCTTCCCCTCCGGATTCTTTCACACTTTGCTTCAAGCCGCTTCGTTCCTTAGCAAAGCAGATGGCAGTCGAAGGAACGCACCGCCACAGCGTTGTTTCTTAGACTTAAGTGTATAGCGCGTTCCTTACGCTTCCTCCCATTTCCAGACACACTCCTCTCCAGGGGACTACTAGTGTGTTGGTGGTCACATTCGAGCCACATGTTTCTTCACCATTCAGCGTGTGGTGTTCTCCTTGTGTTTTCACACAAAGTACTGACAACGCTTCTATCTTCCCGAAACAAGATCTGAGTTGGGAGAAGCTTTCGACACAAGTTCGTTCTCAAGCAGTGTTATATGGCACAGTACTTGTGCCTTCGCTTTTAACGTCGGAACCTTCCTCCATCTTCTTCCCTGGAGATGGTCGTGGAAAGGCGATTTCTCTACCGTTTTGTTCCTTGAGAGCCGAGTGTCAGACGCTTACACATACATCTCCAACGGCTTCATGCTTCCCGAACCAAGAGGTTAGCCCGAAATCGTGTTGGGCGTGGCCTTGTTTCTCTGAGTTCAGTGGAAGGCGCTGCTGAGGCGAGCTCACGTACATTTGAAGGCCCTTCCAACGTCATGACACAAGACTTTCGTGGAGAGAAACCCCCCGCACAACGTGTTCCTCGCCGTAGTGTATCGCGCTTTCCGTCTCTTTTCGTTCGCACTAAGTTGTAACAAGGTGCTTCCACCCGTAGGGAAAGAGCTGGTCGTCGACGGACGGCAACCCTCTAGATTTGTTCTTAGAGTTAAACACCCGTAGGCCATCCTCCTTATGCTTCCTCACATCATACATTTCCATACTCATCCTTCTTCGTGGAACGACAGTAGACACATTCGGAACGGACGGCTAACTCTAGGGTACGTCCCTCATGCCTTCACACCCACTAGGGAAAACACTTTTATCTTCCTGAAACAATATGATAGCTGAGGGAAGACTTCCTCACAAGCGGTTGGTCAAGCACCGTCACAGGGCACGGCACATTCTTTATGCCTTCACACGTTCCTACCAGAATGCCGCGCATACGTCGGTGTATGGCTTTCCAGGATTTCCTTCTCCCACTTGAAGGCATGACATTTCCCGTCTGCTCTCTTTCATACTCTTGGAAACATTCTTCACGGAACAAGATTTGAATCGGGAGAGACAATCTACACTAACTATTTCTGTGGCACAGGCCTGGGGCACATGCCTTGCGCTGCCACACTTCCACTGGAATAGACAAGCATTTTCAGGGAAGATGTTAGAAGAAACACGGTTTCTCTGTTTCCTCAGACTGAAGTGCACGCCGCCTGTTTCGGATTCAACAAATACCTGTTGTGACTCTGATTTCCCCGTGACGCCAGTCGTAAGCTCGAAGTCGGGTTTGACTCAGACTTGTTTCGCGCAGCTGAGTCTGTGGCTTTCCTCTGGCGAACTCACATACATTTGGAAAACCCTTCAGGCGTCGTGACCCATGTTGCCCATTGGGAGAAGCCCTCCATAAATGTTGTTCCACGAGGAAGGTATATCAGGCTTTTCCTCCGCTTCCTTTCACACTTGGCGCAAGGCCGCTTCGATCCTTCGGAAAGGAGAAGGTAGACGAAGGACCGCACCGCCACAGCGTTGTTTCTTAGACTTAAGTGTATAGTACGTTCCTTACGCTTCCTCCCATTTCCAGACACACTCCTCTCTAGGGGACTACTAGTGTGTTGGTGGTCACATTCGAGCCACATGTTTCTTCACCATTCAGCGTGTGGTGTTCTCCTTGTGTTTTCACACAAAGTACTGACAACGCTTCTATCTTCCCGAAACAAGATCTGAGTTGGGAGAAGCTTTCGACACAAGTTCGTTCTCAAGCAGTGGTATATGGCACTGTACTTGTCCCTTCGCTTTTAACGTCGGGACTTTCGTCCACCTTCTTCCCTGGAGATGGTCGTGGAAAGGCGATTTCTCTACAGTTTTGTTCCTTGAGAGCTTAGTGTCAGACACCTACACCTATGTCTCCAAAGGCTTCATGCTTCCCGAACCAAGAGGTGAGCACGAAATCGTGTTGGACGTGGCCTTGTTTCTATGTGTCCAGTGGAAGGCGCTGCTGAGGCGAGCACACGTATATTTGATGGCACTCCAACTTCATGACACAAGACTTTCGTGGAGAGAAACCCTCCCCACAACGTGTTCCTCACCGTAGTGTATCGTACTTTCCGTCTCTTTCCTTTCGCACTACGTTGTAACAAGGTGCTTCCATCCGTAGGGAAAGAGCTGGTCGTCGACGGACGGCAAACCTCTAGATTTGTTCTTAGAGTTAACCATGGGGAGGCAATCCTCCTCATGCTTCCTCACATCATACATATCCATACTCATCCTTCTTCATGGAACGACAGGAGACACATTCGGGACGGACGGCTAACTCTTGGGTACGTCCCTCATGCCTTCACACCCACTACGGAAAACACTTTTATCTTCCTGAAACTGTAGGATAGCTGAGGGAGGACTTCTTCCCAAGCGGTTGGTCAAGCAACGTCCCAGGTGACGGCACATTCTCTATGCCTTCACACGTTCATGCCAGGATGCCGCTCATACGTAGGTGTATGGCTTTCCAGGATATCCTTCTCCCACTTGAAGGCATGACCTTTCCCCTCTGATCTCTCTCATACTCTTGAAAACATTCCTCACGGAACAAGATTTGAATTGGGAGAGACAATCTACACTAACCATTTCTGTGGCACAGGCATGGGGCACATGCCTTGCGCTGCCGCACTTACATTGGAATAGACAAGCATTTTCGGGGAAGATGTTCGTAGAAACACGGTTTCTCTGCACTGATGTTTCCTGAGACTGAAGTGCACGCCGCCTGTTTCGGATTCAACACATACCTGTTGTGACTATGTTTTCCCCGTGACGCCAGTCGTAAGCTCGAAGTCGGGTTTGACACAGACTTGTTTCGCGCAGTTGAGTCTGTGGCTTTCCTTTGGCGAACTCACATACATTTGGAAACCCCTTTTAGCGTCGTGACCCATGGTGTCCATTGAGCGAAGCCCTCCATACAAAGTTGTTCCACGAGGAAGGTATATCAGGCCTTTCCTCTGCTTCCTTTCACACTTGGCGTATGCCCGCCTCGATCCTTCGGAAAGGAGAAGGTAGACGAAGGACCGCTCCTCCACAGCATTGCTTTTTAGAATTAAGTGTAGAGCTCGTTCCTTACACTTCCTCCGATTTCCACACACACACCTCTCTAGGGGACAACTTGTTAGTTGGTGGTCACATTCGACCCACATGTCTCTTCACAATTCAGCGTATGGCACTTTCCTTACGCCTTCACACGAAGTCCTGAAAGCGCTTCTATCTTCCTGAAACAAGATTTGAGTTGAGAGAAGCTTTCGACACAACTCTTTCTCAAACAGTGGTATATGGCACAGGAGTTGTGCCTTCACTGGTAACGTTGGAAAGTTCTTCCATCTTTTTCCCTGCAGGTGGCAGTGGAAAGACTATTTCCCTACCGTTTTGTTCTTTGAGAGGTGAGTGTAAGACCCTTACCTTATATAGCAACACTCATCTCTCCAAAGGCTTCTTTCTTCAAGAACCCAGATGTTAGCACGAAAGCCTGTTGGACATGGACTCGTTTCTCAGAATTCAGTGTGAGGCTACTACTACTGAGGCTAGTCCACGTGCATTTGAAGACCCATCCACCTCCATGACACAGGACTTGATGGAGAGAAACCCTCCGCCCAACGGGTTCCTCCCTGTAGAGTATCGCGCGTTCCATCGCTTTGTCGTTCACGCTAGGTTTCCCAAGCTGCTTCCATCCTTACGAAAAGAGGTGGTAGTCGAAGGACGGCAACCCTCGAGATTTGTTCTTAGAGTTTAACAGACGTATGCCATCTTCCTTACGCTTCCGCACATTATCCATGTCCATGCACATCTTTCTTCATGGCCACGACAGTAGGCCAATTCGGAGCGGAGAGCTACGTCGAGCCGATGTCCCTTACGCCTTCACACCCACTACGGAAAACACTTTCCTCTCACCGAAACGATATGATAGTTGAGGGAAGACTTCTTCACAAGTGGTTTCTCAAGCACCGTCACAGGGCCCATTCTAGGTGCCTGCACCATTTCATGCTAAAGTGCTTCTCATCCTTCCGTGTATGTCTTTCTTGACGGATTTCCTTCTCACACGTAAAACCGTGTCCTTTTCCATCTGCTCTCACTCCTACTCTTGAAAACACTTCTCACGGAACAGGATTTGAATGGCGACAGACTATCGACACTAAGGACTTCTGTAGCACAGGCATGGGGCCCATACATTGCGATTTCACACTTCCATGGGAAAAGCCTACCATTTTCAGGGAAGATGTTAGTAGACACACGGTTTCTCGGGAGTGGTGTTTCTTCAGACTGAAGAGCACTCCCTTCGTTTAGGATTCAACACGTACGTTTGGTGACTAGGGATTCCGCGGGAACCCAGTTGGAAGCTCCAAGTCGCGTTTGACAGAGACTTGCTTCGCAGAGATTCGTGTATGCCTTTCCTTCGGCGAAGGCGCCTACATTTGAACACCCTTCCATCGTCGTGACACATGGTGTTCGTTGAGAAATGCCCTCCATAAGAATTTGTTCCGCGAGTAAGGTAGATCTCTCTTCCTTCCCCTCCGGATTCTTTCACACTTTGCTTCAAGCCGCTTCGTTCCTTAGCAAAGCAGATGGCAGTCGAAGGAACGCACCGCCACAGCGTTGTTTCTTAGACTTAAGTGTATAGCGCGTTCCTTACGCTTCCTCCCATTTCCAGACACACTCCTCTCTAGGGGACTACTAGTGTGTTGGTGGTCACATTCGAGCCACATGTTTCTTCACCATTCAGCGTGTGGTGTTCTCCTTGTGTTTTCACACAAAGTACTGACAACGCTTCTATCTTCCCGAAACAAGATCTGAGTTGGGAGAAGCTTTCGACACAAGTTCGTTCTCAAGCAGTGTTATATGGCACAGTACTTGTGCCTTCGCTTTTAACGTCGGAACCTTCCTCCATCTTCTTCCCTGGAGATGGTCGTGGAAAGGCGATTTCTCTACCGTTTTGTTCCTTGAGAGCCGAGTGTCAGACGCTTACACATACATCTCCAACGGCTTCATGCTTCCCGAACCAAGAGGTTAGCCCGAAATCGTGTTGGGCGTGGCCTTGTTTCTCTGAGTTCAGTGGAAGGCGCTGCTGAGGCGAGCTCACGTACATTTGAAGGCCCTTCCAACGTCATGACACAAGACTTTCGTGGAGAGAAACCCCCCGCACAACGTGTTCCTCGCCGTAGTGTATCGCGCTTTCCGTCTCTTTTCGTTCGCACTAAGTTGTAACAAGGTGCTTCCACCCGTAGGGAAAGAGCTGGTCGTCGACGGACGGCAACCCTCTAGATTTGTTCTTAGAGTTAAACACCCGTAGGCCATCCTCCTTATGCTTCCTCACATCATACATTTCCATACTCATCCTTCTTCGTGGAACGACAGTAGACACATTCGGAACGGACGGCTAACTCTAGGGTACGTCCCTCATGCCTTCACACCCACTAGGGAAAACACTTTTATCTTCCTGAAACAATATGATAGCTGAGGGAAGACTTCCTCACAAGCGGTTGGTCAAGCACCGTCACAGGGCACGGCACATTCTTTATGCCTTCACACGTTCCTACCAGAATGCCGCGCATACGTCGGTGTATGGCTTTCCAGGATTTCCTTCTCCCACTTGAAGGCATGACATTTCCCGTCTGCTCTCTTTCATACTCTTGGAAACATTCTTCACGGAACAAGATTTGAATCGGGAGAGACAATCTACACTAACTATTTCTGTGGCACAGGCCTGGGGCACATGCCTTGCGCTGCCACACTTCCACTGGAATAGACAAGCATTTTCAGGGAAGATGTTAGAAGAAACACGGTTTCTCTGTTTCCTCAGACTGAAGTGCACGCCGCCTGTTTCGGATTCAACAAATACCTGTTGTGACTCTGATTTCCCCGTGACGCCAGTCGTAAGCTTGAAGTCGGGTTTGACTCAGACTTGTTTCGCGCAGCTGAGTCTGTGGCTTTCCTCTGGCGAACTCACATACATTTGGAAAACCCTTCAGGCGTCGTGACCCATGTTGCCCATTGGGAGAAGCCCTCCATAAATGTTGTTCCACGAGGAAGGTATATCAGGCTTTTCCTCCGCTTCCTTTCACACTTGGCGCAAGGCCGCTTCGATCCTTCGGAAAGGAGAAGGTAGACGAAGGACCGCACCGCCACAGCGTTGTTTCTTAGACTTAAGTGTATAGTACGTTCCTTACGCTTCCTCCCATTTCCAGACACACTCCTCTCTAGGGGACTACTAGTGTGTTGGTGGTCACATTCGAGCCACATGTTTCTTCACCATTCAGCGTGTGGTGTTCTCCTTGTGTTTTCACACAAAGTACTGACAACGCTTCTATCTTCCCGAAACAAGATCTGAGTTGGGAGAAGCTTTCGACACAAGTTCGTTCTCAAGCAGTGGTATATGGCACTGTACTTGTCCCTTCGCTTTTAACGTCGGGACTTTCCTCCATCTTCTTCCCTGTAGATGGTCGTGGAAAGGCGATTTCTCTACCGTTTTGTTCCTTGAGAGCTTAGTGTCAGACACCTACACCTATGTCTCCAAAGGCTTCATGCTTCCCGAACCAAGAGGTGAGCACGAAATCGTGTTGGACGTGGCCTTGTTTCTCTGTGTCCAGTGGAAGGCGCTGCTGAGGCGAGCACACGTATATTTGATGGCACTCCAACTTCATGACACAAGACTTTCGTGGAGAGAAACCCTCCCCACAACGTGTTCCTCACCGTAGTGTATCGTACTTTCCGTCTCTTTCCTTTCGCACTACGTTGTAACAAGGTGCTTCCATCCGTAGGGAAAGAGCTGGTCGTCGACGGACGGCAAACCTCTAGATTTGTTCTTAGAGTTAACCATGGGGAGGCAATCCTCCTCATGCTTCCTCACATCATACATATCCATACTCATCCTTCTTCATGGAACGACAGGAGACACATTCGGGACGGACGGCTAACTCTTGGGTACGTCCCTCATGCCTTCACACCCACTACGGAAAACACCTTTATCTTCCTGAAACTGTAGGATAGCTGAGGGAGGACTTCTTCCCAAGCGGTTGGTCAAGCAACGTCCCAGGTGACGGCACATTCTCTATGCCTTCACACGTTCATGCCAGGATGCCGCTCATACGTAGGTGTATGGCTTTCCAGGATATCCTTCTCCCACTTGAAGGCATGACCTTTCCCCTCTGATCTCTCTCATACTCTTGAAAACATTCCTCACGGAACAAGATTTGAATTGGGAGAGACAATCTACACTAACCATTTCTGTGGCACAGGCATGGGGCACATGCCTTGCGCTGCCGCACTTACATTGGAATAGACAAGCATTTTCGGGGAAGATGTTCGTAGAAACACGGTTTCTCTGCACTGATGTTTCCTGAGACTGAAGTGCACGCCGCCTGTTTCGGGTTCAACACATACCTGTTGTGACTATGTTTTCCCCGTGACGCCAGTCGTAAGCTCGAAGTCGGGTTTGACACAGACTTGTTTCGCGCAGTTGAGTCTGTGGCTTTCCTTTGGCGAACTCACATACATTTGGAAACCCCTTTTAGCGTCGTGACCCATGGTGTCCATTGAGCGAAGCCCTCCATACAAAGTAGTTCCACGAGGAAGGTATATCAGGCCTTTCCTCTGCTTCCTTTCACACTTGGCGTATGCCCGCCTCGATCCTTCGGAAAGGAGAAGGTAGACGAAGGACCGCTCCTCCACAGCATTGCTTTTTAGAATTAAGTGTAGAGCTCGTTCCTTACACTTCCTCCGATTTCCACACACACACCTCTCTAGGGGACAACTTGTTAGTTGGTGGTCACATTCGACCCACATGTCTCTTCACAATTCAGCGTATGGCACTTTCCTTACGCGTTCACACGAAGTCCTGAAAGCGCTTCTATCTTCCTGAAACAAGATTTGAGTTGAGAGAAGCTTTCGACACAACTCTTTCTCAAACAGTGGTATATGGCACAGGAGTTGTGCCTTCACTGGTAACGTTGGAAAGTTCTTCCATCTTTTTCCCTGCAGGTGGCAGTGGAAAGACTATTTCCCTACCGTTTTGTTCTTTGAGAGGTGAGTGTAAGACCCTTACCTTATATAGCAACACTCATCTCTCCAAAGGCTTCTTTCTTCAAGAACCCAGATGTTAGCACGAAAGCCTGTTGGACATGGACTCGTTTCTCAGAATTCAGTGTGAGGCTACTACTACTGAGGCTAGTCCACGTGCATTTGAAGACCCATCCACCTCCATGACACAGGACTTGATGGAGAGAAACCCTCCGCCCAACGGGTTCCTCCCTGTAGAGGATCGCGCGTTCCATCGCTTTGTCGTTCACGCTAGGTTTCCCAAGCTGCTTCCATCCTTACGAAAAGAGGTGGTAGTCGAAGGACGGCAACCCTCGAGATTTGTTCTTAGAGTTTAACAGACGTATGCCATCTTCCTTACGCTTCCGCACATTATCCATGTCCATGCACATCTTTCTTCATGGCCACGACAGTAGGCCAATTCGGAGCGGAGAGCTACGTCGAGCCGATGTCCCTTACGCCTTCACACCCACTACGGAAAACACTTTCCTCTCACCGAAACGATATGATAGTTGAGGGAAGACTTCTTCACAAGTGGTTTCTCAAGCACCGTCACAGGGCCCATTCTAGGTGCCTGCACCATTTCATGCTAAAGTGCTTCTCATCCTTCCGTGTATGTCTTTCTTGACGGATTTCCTTCTCACACGTAAAACCGTGTCCTTTTCCATCTGCTCTCACTCCTACTCTTGAAAACACTTCTCACGGAACAGGATTTGAATGGCGACAGACTATCGACACTAAGGACTTCTGTAGCACAGGCATGGGGCCCATACATTGCGATTTCACACTTCCATGGGAAAAGCCTACCATTTTCAGGGAAGATGTTAGTAGACACACGGTTTCTCGGGAGTGGTGTTTCTTCAGACTGAAGAGCACTCCCTTCGTTTAGGATTCAACACGTACGTTTGGTGACTAGGGATTCCGCGGGAACCCAGTTGGAAGCTCCAAGTCGCGTTTGACAGAGACTTGCTTCGCAGAGATTCGTGTATGCCTTTCCTTCGGCGAAGGCGCCTACATTTGAACACCCTTCCATCGTCGTGACACATGGTGTTCGTTGAGAAATGCCCTCCATAAGAATTTGTTCCGCGAGTAAGGTAGATCTCTCTTCCTTCCCCTCCGGATTCTTTCACACTTTGCTTCAAGCCGCTTCGTTCCTTAGCAAAGCAGATGGCAGTCGAAGGAACGCACCGCCACAGCGTTGTTTCTTAGACTTAAGTGTATAGCGCGTTCCTTACGCTTCCTCCCATTTCCAGACACACTCCTCTCCAGGGGACTACTAGTGTGTTGGTGGTCACATTCGAGCCACATGTTTCTTCACCATTCAGCGTGTGGTGTTCTCCTTGTGTTTTCACACAAAGTACTGACAACGCTTCTATCTTCCCGAAACAAGATCTGAGTTGGGAGAAGCTTTCGACACAAGTTCGTTCTCAAGCAGTGTTATATGGCACAGTACTTGTGCCTTCGCTTTTAACGTCGGAACCTTCCTCCATCTTCTTCCCTGGAGATGGTCGTGGAAAGGCGATTTCTCTACCGTTTTGTTCCTTGAGAGCCGAGTGTCAGACGCTTACACATACATCTCCAACGGCTTCATGCTTCCCGAACCAAGAGGTTAGCCCGAAATCGTGTTGGGCGTGGCCTTGTTTCTCTGAGTTCAGTGGAAGGCGCTGCTGAGGCGAGCTCACGTACATTTGAAGGCCCTTCCAACGTCATGACACAAGACTTTCGTGGAGAGAAACCCCCCGCACAACGTGTTCCTCGCCGTAGTGTATCGCGCTTTCCGTCTCTTTTCGTTCGCACTAAGTTGTAACAAGGTGCTTCCACCCGTAGGGAAAGAGCTGGTCGTCGACGGACGGCAACCCTCTAGATTTGTTCTTAGAGTTAAACACCCGTAGGCCATCCTCCTTATGCTTCCTCACATCATACATTTCCATACTCATCCTTCTTCGTGGAACGACAGTAGACACATTCGGAACGGACGGCTAACTCTAGGGTACGTCCCTCATGCCTTCACACCCACTAGGGAAAACACTTTTATCTTCCTGAAACAATATGATAGCTGAGGGAAGACTTCCTCACAAGCGGTTGGTCAAGCACCGTCACAGGGCACGGCACATTCTTTATGCCTTCACACGTTCCTACCAGAATGCCGCGCATACGTCGGTGTATGGCTTTCCAGGATTTCCTTCTCCCACTTGAAGGCATGACATTTCCCGTCTGCTCTCTTTCATACTCTTGGAAACATTCTTCACGGAACAAGATTTGAATCGGGAGAGACAATCTACACTAACTATTTCTGTGGCACAGGCCTGGGGCACATGCCTTGCGCTGCCACACTTCCACTGGAATAGACAAGCATTTTCAGGGAAGATGTTAGAAGAAACACGGTTTCTCTGTTTCCTCAGACTGAAGTGCACGCCGCCTGTTTCGGATTCAACAAATACCTGTTGTGACTCTGATTTCCCCGTGACGCCAGTCGTAAGCTCGAAGTCGGGTTTGACTCAGACTTGTTTCGCGCAGCTGAGTCTGTGGCTTTCCTCTGGCGAACTCACATACATTTGGAAAACCCTTCAGGCGTCGTGACCCATGTTGCCCATTGGGAGAAGCCCTCCATAAATGTTGTTCCACGAGGAAGGTATATCAGGCTTTTCCTCCGCTTCCTTTCACACTTGGCGCAAGGCCGCTTCGATCCTTCGGAAAGGAGAAGGTAGACGAAGGACCGCACCGCCACAGCGTTGTTTCTTAGACTTAAGTGTATAGTACGTTCCTTACGCTTCCTCCCATTTCCAGACACACTCCTCTCTAGGGGACTACTAGTGTGTTGGTGGTCACATTCGAGCCACATGTTTCTTCACCATTCAGCGTGTGGTGTTCTCCTTGTGTTTTCACACAAAGTACTGACAACGCTTCTATCTTCCCGAAACAAGATCTGAGTTGGGAGAAGCTTTCGACACAAGTTCGTTCTCAAGCAGTGGTATATGGCACTGTACTTGTCCCTTCGCTTTTAACGTCGGGACTTTCCTCCATCTTCTTCCCTGTAGATGGTCGTGGAAAGGCGATTTCTCTACCGTTTTGTTCCTTGAGAGCTTAGTGTCAGACACCTACACCTATGTCTCCAAAGGCTTCATGCTTCCCGAACCAAGAGGTGAGCACGAAATCGTGTTGGACGTGGCCTTGTTTCTCTGTGTCCAGTGGAAGGCGCTGCTGAGGCGAGCACACGTATATTTGATGGCACTCCAACTTCATGACACAAGACTTTCGTGGAGAGAAACCCTCCCCACAACGTGTTCCTCACCGTAGTGTATCGTACTTTCCGTCTCTTTCCTTTCGCACTACGTTGTAACAAGGTGCTTCCATCCGTAGGGAAAGAGCTGGTCGTCGACGGACGGCAAACCTCTAGATTTGTTCTTAGAGTTAACCATGGGGAGGCAATCCTCCTCATGCTTCCTCACATCATACATATCCATACTCATCCTTCTTCATGGAACGACAGGAGACACATTCGGGACGGACGGCTAACTCTTGGGTACGTCCCTCATGCCTTCACACCCACTACGGAAAACACTTTTATCTTCCTGAAACTGTAGGATAGCTGAGGGAGGACTTCTTCCCAAGCGGTTGGTCAAGCAACGTCCCAGGTGACGGCACATTCTCTATGCCTTCACACGTTCATGCCAGGATGCCGCTCATACGTAGGTGTATGGCTTTCCAGGATATCCTTCTCCCACTTGAAGGCATGACCTTTCCCCTCTGATCTCTCTCATACTCTTGAAAACATTCCTCACGGAACAAGATTTGAATTGGGAGAGACAATCTACACTAACCATTTCTGTGGCACAGGCATGGGGCACATGCCTTGCGCTGCCGCACTTACATTGGAATAGACAAGCATTTTCGGGGAAGATGTTCGTAGAAACACGGTTTCTCTGCACTGATGTTTCCTGAGACTGAAGTGCACGCCGCCTGTTTCGGATTCAACACATACCTGTTGTGACTATGTTTTCCCCGTGACGCCAGTCGTAAGCTCGAAGTCGGGTTTGACACAGACTTGTTTCGCGCAGTTGAGTCTGTGGCTTTCCTTTGGCGAACTCACATACATTTGGAAACCCCTTTTAGCGTCGTGACCCATGGTGTCCATTGAGCGAAGCCCTCCATACAAAGTAGTTCCACGAGGAAGGTATATCAGGCCTTTCCTCTGCTTCCTTTCACACTTGGCGTATGCCCGCCTCGATCCTTCGGAAAGGAGAAGGTAGACGAAGGACCGCTCCTCCACAGCATTGCTTTTTAGAATTAAGTGTAGAGCTCGTTCCTTACACTTCCTCCGATTTCCACACACACACCTCTCTAGGGGACAACTTGTTAGTTGGTGGTCACATTCGACCCACATGTCTCTTCACAATTCAGCGTATGGCACTTTCCTTACGCCTTCACACGAAGTCCTGAAAGCGCTTCTATCTTCCTGAAACAAGATTTGAGTTGAGAGAAGCTTTCGACACAACTCTTTCTCAAACAGTGGTATATGGCACAGGAGTTGTGCCTTCACTGGTAACGTTGGAAAGTTCTTCCATCTTTTTCCCTGCAGGTGGCAGTGGAAAGACTATTTCCCTACCGTTTTGTTCTTTGAGAGGTGAGTGTAAGACCCTTACCTTATATAGCAACACTCATCTCTCCAAAGGCTTCTTTCTTCAAGAACCCAGATGTTAGCACGAAAGCCTGTTGGACATGGACTCGTTTCTCAGAATTCAGTGTGAGGCTACTACTACTGAGGCTAGTCCACGTGCATTTGAAGACCCATCCACCTCCATGACACAGGACTTGATGGAGAGAAACCCTCCGCCCAACGGGTTCCTCCCTGTAGAGGATCGCGCGTTCCATCGCTTTGTCGTTCACGCTAGGTTTCCCAAGCTGCTTCCATCCTTACGAAAAGAGGTGGTAGTCGAAGGACGGCAACCCTCGAGATTTGTTCTTAGAGTTTAACAGACGTATGCCATCTTCCTTACGCTTCCGCACATTATCCATGTCCATGCACATCTTTCTTCATGGCCACGACAGTAGGCCAATTCGGAGCGGAGAGCTACGTCGAGCCGATGTCCCTTACGCCTTCACACCCACTACGGAAAACACTTTCCTCTCACCGAAACGATATGATAGTTGAGGGAAGACTTCTTCACAAGTGGTTTCTCAAGCACCGTCACAGGGCCCATTCTAGGTGCCTGCACCATTTCATGCTAAAGTGCTTCTCATCCTTCCGTGTATGTCTTTCTTGACGGATTTCCTTCTCACACGTAAAACCGTGTCCTTTTCCATCTGCTCTCACTCCTACTCTTGAAAACACTTCTCACGGAACAGGATTTGAATGGCGACAGACTATCGACACTAAGGACTTCTGTAGCACAGGCATGGGGCCCATACATTGCGATTTCACACTTCCATGGGAAAAGCCTACCATTTTCAGGGAAGATGTTAGTAGACACACGGTTTCTCGGGAGTGGTGTTTCTTCAGACTGAAGAGCACTCCCTTCGTTTAGGATTCAACACGTACGTTTGGTGACTAGGGATTCCGCGGGAACCCAGTTGGAAGCTCCAAGTCGCGTTTGACAGAGACTTGCTTCGCAGAGATTCGTGTATGCCTTTCCTTCGGCGAAGGCGCCTACATTTGAACACCCTTCCATCGTCGTGACACATGGTGTTCGTTGAGAAATGCCCTCCATAAGAATTTGTTCCGCGAGTAAGGTAGATCTCTCTTCCTTCCCCTCCGGATTCTTTCACACTTTGCTTCAAGCCGCTTCGTTCCTTAGCAAAGCAGATGGCAGTCGAAGGAACGCACCGCCACAGCGTTGTTTCTTAGACTTAAGTGTATAGCGCGTTCCTTACGCTTCCTCCCATTTCCAGACACACTCCTCTCCAGGGGACTACTAGTGTGTTGGTGGTCACATTCGAGCCACATGTTTCTTCACCATTCAGCGTGTGGTGTTCTCCTTGTGTTTTCACACAAAGTACTGACAACGCTTCTATCTTCCCGAAACAAGATCTGAGTTGGGAGAAGCTTTCGACACAAGTTCGTTCTCAAGCAGTGTTATATGGCACAGTACTTGTGCCTTCGCTTTTAACGTCGGAACCTTCCTCCATCTTCTTCCCTGGAGATGGTCGTGGAAAGGCGATTTCTCTACCGTTTTGTTCCTTGAGAGCCGAGTGTCAGACGCTTACACATACATCTCCAACGGCTTCATGCTTCCCGAACCAAGAGGTTAGCCCGAAATCGTGTTGGGCGTGGCCTTGTTTCTCTGAGTTCAGTGGAAGGCGCTGCTGAGGCGAGCTCACGTACATTTGAAGGCCCTTCCAACGTCATGACACAAGACTTTCGTGGAGAGAAACCCCCCGCACAACGTGTTCCTCGCCGTAGTGTATCGCGCTTTCCGTCTCTTTTCGTTCGCACTAAGTTGTAACAAGGTGCTTCCACCCGTAGGGAAAGAGCTGGTCGTCGACGGACGGCAACCCTCTAGATTTGTTCTTAGAGTTAAACACCCGTAGGCCATCCTCCTTATGCTTCCTCACATCATACATTTCCATACTCATCCTTCTTCGTGGAACGACAGTAGACACATTCGGAACGGACGGCTAACTCTAGGGTACGTCCCTCATGCCTTCACACCCACTAGGGAAAACACTTTTATCTTCCTGAAACAATATGATAGCTGAGGGAAGACTTCCTCACAAGCGGTTGGTCAAGCACCGTCACAGGGCACGGCACATTCTTTATGCCTTCACACGTTCCTACCAGAATGCCGCGCATACGTCGGTGTATGGCTTTCCAGGATTTCCTTCTCCCACTTGAAGGCATGACATTTCCCGTCTGCTCTCTTTCATACTCTTGGAAACATTCTTCACGGAACAAGATTTGAATCGGGAGAGACAATCTACACTAACTATTTCTGTGGCACAGGCCTGGGGCACATGCCTTGCGCTGCCACACTTCCACTGGAATAGACAAGCATTTTCAGGGAAGATGTTAGAAGAAACACGGTTTCTCTGTTTCCTCAGACTGAAGTGCACGCCGCCTGTTTCGGATTCAACAAATACCTGTTGTGACTCTGATTTCCCCGTGACGCCAGTCGTAAGCTCGAAGTCGGGTTTGACTCAGACTTGTTTCGCGCAGCTGAGTCTGTGGCTTTCCTCTGGCGAACTCACATACATTTGGAAAACCCTTCAGGCGTCGTGACCCATGTTGCCCATTGGGAGAAGCCCTCCATAAATGTTGTTCCACGAGGAAGGTATATCAGGCTTTTCCTCCGCTTCCTTTCACACTTGGCGCAAGGCCGCTTCGATCCTTCGGAAAGGAGAAGGTAGACGAAGGACCGCACCGCCACAGCGTTGTTTCTTAGACTTAAGTGTATAGTACGTTCCTTACGCTTCCTCCCATTTCCAGACACACTCCTCTCTAGGGGACTACTAGTGTGTTGGTGGTCACATTCGAGCCACATGTTTCTTCACCATTCAGCGTGTGGTGTTCTCCTTGTGTTTTCACACAAAGTACTGACAACGCTTCTATCTTCCCGAAACAAGATCTGAGTTGGGAGAAGCTTTCGACACAAGTTCGTTCTCAAGCAGTGGTATATGGCACTGTACTTGTCCCTTCGCTTTTAACGTCGGGACTTTCCTCCATCTTCTTCCCTGTAGATGGTCGTGGAAAGGCGATTTCTCTACCGTTTTGTTCCTTGAGAGCTTAGTGTCAGACACCTACACCTATGTCTCCAAAGGCTTCATGCTTCCCGAACCAAGAGGTGAGCACGAAATCGTGTTGGACGTGGCCTTGTTTCTCTGTGTCCAGTGGAAGGCGCTGCTGAGGCGAGCACACGTATATTTGATGGCACTCCAACTTCATGACACAAGACTTTCGTGGAGAGAAACCCTCCCCACAACGTGTTCCTCACCGTAGTGTATCGTACTTTCCGTCTCTTTCCTTTCGCACTACGTTGTAACAAGGTGCTTCCATCCGTAGGGAAAGAGCTGGTCGTCGACGGACGGCAAACCTCTAGATTTGTTCTTAGAGTTAACCATGGGGAGGCAATCCTCCTCATGCTTCCTCACATCATACATATCCATACTCATCCTTCTTCATGGAACGACAGGAGACACATTCGGGACGGACGGCTAACTCTTGGGTACGTCCCTCATGCCTTCACACCCACTACGGAAAACACTTTTATCTTCCTGAAACTGTAGGATAGCTGAGGGAGGACTTCTTCCCAAGCGGTTGGTCAAGCAACGTCCCAGGTGACGGCACATTCTCTATGCCTTCACACGTTCATGCCAGGATGCCGCTCATACGTAGGTGTATGGCTTTCCAGGATATCCTTCTCCCACTTGAAGGCATGACCTTTCCCCTCTGATCTCTCTCATACTCTTGAAAACATTCCTCACGGAACAAGATTTGAATTGGGAGAGACAATCTACACTAACCACTTCTGTGGCACAGGCATGGGGCACATGCCTTGCGCTGCCGCACTTACATTGGAATAGACAAGCATTTTCGGGGAAGATGTTCGTAGAAACACGGTTTCTCTGCACTGATGTTTCCTGAGACTGAAGTGCACGCCGCCTGTTTCGGATTCAACACATACCTGTTGTGACTATGTTTTCCCCGTGACGCCAGTCGTAAGCTCGAAGTCGGGTTTGACACAGACTTGTTTCGCGCAGTTGAGTCTGTGGCTTTCCTTTGGCGAACTCACATACATTTGGAAACCCCTTTTAGCGTCGTGACCCATGGTGTCCATTGAGCGAAGCCCTCCATACAAAGTAGTTCCACGAGGAAGGTATATCAGGCCTTTCCTCTGCTTCCTTTCACACTTGGCGTATGCCCGCCTCGATCCTTCGGAAAGGAGAAGGTAGACGAAGGACCGCTCCTCCACAGCATTGCTTTTTAGAATTAAGTGTAGAGCTCGTTCCTTACACTTCCTCCGATTTCCACACACACACCTCTCTAGGGGACAACTTGTTAGTTGGTGGTCACATTCGACCCACATGTCTCTTCACAATTCAGCGTATGGCACTTTCCTTACGCCTTCACACGAAGTCCTGAAAGCGCTTCTATCTTCCTGAAACAAGATTTGAGTTGAGAGAAGCTTTCGACACAACTCTTTCTCAAACAGTGGTATATGGCACAGGAGTTGTGCCTTCACTGGTAACGTTGGAAAGTTCTTCCATCTTTTTCCCTGCAGGTGGCAGTGGAAAGACTATTTCCCTACCGTTTTGTTCTTTGAGAGGTGAGTGTAAGACCCTTACCTTATATAGCAACACTCATCTCTCCAAAGGCTTCTTTCTTCAAGAACCCAGATGTTAGCACGAAAGCCTGTTGGACATGGACTCGTTTCTCAGAATTCAGTGTGAGGCTACTACTACTGAGGCTAGTCCACGTGCATTTGAAGACCCATCCACCTCCATGACACAGGACTTGATGGAGAGAAACCCTCCGCCCAACGGGTTCCTCCCTGTAGAGGATCGCGCGTTCCATCGCTCTGTCGTTCACGCTAGGTTTCCCAAGCTGCTTCCATCCTTACGAAAAGAGGTGGTAGTCGAAGGACGGCAACCCTCGAGATTTGTTCTTAGAGTTTAACAGACGTATGCCATCTTCCTTACGCTTCCGCACATTATCCATGTCCATGCACATCTTTCTTCATGGCCACGACAGTAGGCCAATTCGGAGCGGAGAGCTACGTCGAGCCGATGTCCCTTACGCCTTCACACCCACTACGGAAAACACTTTCCTCTCACCGAAACGATATGATAGTTGAGGGAAGACTTCTTCACAAGTGGTTTCTCAAGCACCGTCACAGGGCCCATTCTAGGTGCCTGCACCATTTCATGCTAAAGTGCTTCTCATCCTTCCGTGTATGTCTTTCTTGACGGATTTCCTTCTCACACGTAAAACCGTGTCCTTTTCCATCTGCTCTCACTCCTACTCTTGAAAACACTTCTCACGGAACAGGATTTGAATGGCGACAGACTATCGACACTAAGGACTTCTGTAGCACAGGCATGGGGCCCATACATTGCGATTTCACACTTCCATGGGAAAAGCCTACCATTTTCAGGGAAGATGTTAGTAGACACACGGTTTCTCGGGAGTGGTGTTTCTTCAGACTGAAGAGCACTCCCTTCGTTTAGGATTCAACACGTACGTTTGGTGACTAGGGATTCCGCGGGAACCCAGTTGGAAGCTCCAAGTCGCGTTTGACAGAGACTTGCTTCGCAGAGATTCGTGTATGCCTTTCCTTCGGCGAAGGCGCCTACATTTGAACACCCTTCCATCGTCGTGACACATGGTGTTCGTTGAGAAATGCCCTCCATAAGAATTTGTTCCGCGAGTAAGGTAGATCTCTCTTCCTTCCCCTCCGGATTCTTTCACACTTTGCTTCAAGCCGCTTCGTTCCTTAGCAAAGCAGATGGCAGTCGAAGGAACGCACCGCCACAGCGTTGTTTCTTAGACTTAAGTGTATAGCGCGTTCCTTACGCTTCCTCCCATTTCCAGACACACTCCTCTCCAGGGGACTACTAGTGTGTTGGTGGTCACATTCGAGCCACATGTTTCTTCACCATTCAGCGTGTGGTGTTCTCCTTGTGTTTTCACACAAAGTACTGACAACGCTTCTATCTTCCCGAAACAAGATCTGAGTTGGGAGAAGCTTTCGACACAAGTTCGTTCTCAAGCAGTGTTATATGGCACAGTACTTGTGCCTTCGCTTTTAACGTCGGAACCTTCCTCCATCTTCTTCCCTGGAGATGGTCGTGGAAAGGCGATTTCTCTACCGTTTTGTTCCTTGAGAGCCGAGTGTCAGACGCTTACACATACATCTCCAACGGCTTCATGCTTCCCGAACCAAGAGGTTAGCCCGAAATCGTGTTGGGCGTGGCCTTGTTTCTCTGAGTTCAGTGGAAGGCGCTGCTGAGGCGAGCTCACGTACATTTGAAGGCCCTTCCAACGTCATGACACAAGACTTTCGTGGAGAGAAACCCCCCGCACAACGTGTTCCTCGCCGTAGTGTATCGCGCTTTCCGTCTCTTTTCGTTCGCACTAAGTTGTAACAAGGTGCTTCCACCCGTAGGGAAAGAGCTGGTCGTCGACGGACGGCAACCCTCTAGATTTGTTCTTAGAGTTAAACACCCGTAGGCCATCCTCCTTATGCTTCCTCACATCATACATTTCCATACTCATCCTTCTTCGTGGAACGACAGTAGACACATTCGGAACGGACGGCTAACTCTAGGGTACGTCCCTCATGCCTTCACACCCACTAGGGAAAACACTTTTATCTTCCTGAAACAATATGATAGCTGAGGGAAGACTTCCTCACAAGCGGTTGGTCAAGCACCGTCACAGGGCACGGCACATTCTTTATGCCTTCACACGTTCCTACCAGAATGCCGCGCATACGTCGGTGTATGGCTTTCCAGGATTTCCTTCTCCCACTTGAAGGCATGACATTTCCCGTCTGCTCTCTTTCATACTCTTGGAAACATTCTTCACGGAACAAGATTTGAATCGGGAGAGACAATCTACACTAACTATTTCTGTGGCACAGGCCTGGGGCACATGCCTTGCGCTGCCACACTTCCACTGGAATAGACAAGCATTTTCAGGGAAGATGTTAGAAGAAACACGGTTTCTCTGTTTCCTCAGACTGAAGTGCACGCCGCCTGTTTCGGATTCAACAAATACCTGTTGTGACTCTGATTTCCCCGTGACGCCAGTCGTAAGCTCGAAGTCGGGTTTGACTCAGACTTGTTTCGCGCAGCTGAGTCTGTGGCTTTCCTCTGGCGAACTCACATACATTTGGAAAACCCTTCAGGCGTCGTGACCCATGTTGCCCATTGGGAGAAGCCCTCCATAAATGTTGTTCCACGAGGAAGGTATATCAGGCTTTTCCTCCGCTTCCTTTCACACTTGGCGCAAGGCCGCTTCGATCCTTCGGAAAGGAGAAGGTAGACGAAGGACCGCACCGCCACAGCGTTGTTTCTTAGACTTAAGTGTATAGTACGTTCCTTACGCTTCCTCCCATTTCCAGACACACTCCTCTCTAGGGGACTACTAGTGTGTTGGTGGTCACATTCGAGCCACATGTTTCTTCACCATTCAGCGTGTGGTGTTCTCCTTGTGTTTTCACACAAAGTACTGACAACGCTTCTATCTTCCCGAAACAAGATCTGAGTTGGGAGAAGCTTTCGACACAAGTTCGTTCTCAAGCAGTGGTATATGGCACTGTACTTGTCCCTTCGCTTTTAACGTCGGGACTTTCCTCCATCTTCTTCCCTGTAGATGGTCGTGGAAAGGCGATTTCTCTACCGTTTTGTTCCTTGAGAGCTTAGTGTCAGACACCTACACCTATGTCTCCAAAGGCTTCATGCTTCCCGAACCAAGAGGTGAGCACGAAATCGTGTTGGACGTGGCCTTGTTTCTCTGTGTCCAGTGGAAGGCGCTGCTGAGGCGAGCACACGTATATTTGATGGCACTCCAACTTCATGACACAAGACTTTCGTGGAGAGAAACCCTCCCCACAACGTGTTCCTCACCGTAGTGTATCGTACTTTCCGTCTCTTTCCTTTCGCACTACGTTGTAACAAGGTGCTTCCATCCGTAGGGAAAGAGCTGGTCGTCGACGGACGGCAAACCTCTAGATTTGTTCTTAGAGTTAACCATGGGGAGGCAATCCTCCTCATGCTTCCTCACATCATACATATCCATACTCATCCTTCTTCATGGAACGACAGGAGACACATTCGGGACGGACGGCTAACTCTTGGGTACGTCCCTCATGCCTTCACACCCACTACGGAAAACACTTTTATCTTCCTGAAACTGTAGGATAGCTGAGGGAGGACTTCTTCCCAAGCGGTTGGTCAAGCAACGTCCCAGGTGACGGCACATTCTCTATGCCTTCACACGTTCATGCCAGGATGCCGCTCATACGTAGGTGTATGGCTTTCCAGGATATCCTTCTCCCACTTGAAGGCATGACCTTTCCCCTCTGATCTCTCTCATACTCTTGAAAACATTCCTCACGGAACAAGATTTGAATTGGGAGAGACAATCTACACTAACCACTTCTGTGGCACAGGCATGGGGCACATGCCTTGCGCTGCCGCACTTACATTGGAATAGACAAGCATTTTCGGGGAAGATGTTCGTAGAAACACGGTTTCTCTGCACTGATGTTTCCTGAGACTGAAGTGCACGCCGCCTGTTTCGGATTCAACACATACCTGTTGTGACTATGTTTTCCCCGTGACGCCAGTCGTAAGCTCGAAGTCGGGTTTGACACAGACTTGTTTCGCGCAGTTGAGTCTGTGGCTTTCCTTTGGCGAACTCACATACATTTGGAAACCCCTTTTAGCGTCGTGACCCATGGTGTCCATTGAGCGAAGCCCTCCATACAAAGTAGTTCCACGAGGAAGGTATATCAGGCCTTTCCTCTGCTTCCTTTCACACTTGGCGTATGCCCGCCTCGATCCTTCGGAAAGGAGAAGGTAGACGAAGGACCGCTCCTCCACAGCATTGCTTTTTAGAATTAAGTGTAGAGCTCGTTCCTTACACTTCCTCCGATTTCCACACACACACCTCTCTAGGGGACAACTTGTTAGTTGGTGGTCACATTCGACCCACATGTCTCTTCACAATTCAGCGTATGGCACTTTCCTTACGCCTTCACACGAAGTCCTGAAAGCGCTTCTATCTTCCTGAAACAAGATTTGATTTGAGAGAAGCTTTCGACACAACTCTTTCTCAAACAGTGGTATATGGCACAGGAGTTGTGCCTTCACTGGTAACGTTGGAAAGTTCTTCCATCTTTTTCCCTGCAGGTGGCAGTGGAAAGACTATTTCCCTACCGTTTTGTTCTTTGAGAGGTGAGTGTAAGACCCTTACCTTATATAGCAACACTCATCTCTCCAAAGGCTTCTTTCTTCAAGAACCCAGATGTTAGCACGAAAGCCTGTTGGACATGGACTCGTTTCTCAGAATTCAGTGTGAGGCTACTACTACTGAGGCTAGTCCGCGTGCATTTGAAGACCCATCCACCTCCATGACACAGGACTTGATGGAGAGAAACCCTCCGCCCAACGGGTTCCTCCCTGTAGAGGATCGCGCGTTCCATCGCTTTGTCGTTCACGCTAGGTTTCCCAAGCTGCTTCCATCCTTACGAAAAGAGGTGGTAGTCGAAGGACGGCAACCCTCGAGATTTGTTCTTAGAGTTTAACAGACGTATGCCATCTTCCTTACGCTTCCGCACATTATCCATGTCCATGCACATCTTTCTTCATGGCCACGACAGTAGGCCAATTCGGAGCGGAGAGCTACGTCGAGCCGATGTCCCTTACGCCTTCACACCCACTACGGAAAACACTTTCCTCTCACCGAAACGATATGATAGTTGAGGGAAGACTTCTTCACAAGTGGTTTCTCAAGCACCGTCACAGGGCCCATTCTAGGTGCCTGCACCATTTCATGCTAAAGTGCTTCTCATCCTTCCGTGTATGTCTTTCTTGACGGATTTCCTTCTCACACGTAAAACCGTGTCCTTTTCCATCTGCTCTCACTCCTACTCTTGAAAACACTTCTCACGGAACAGGATTTGAATGGCGACAGACTATCGACACTAAGGACTTCTGTAGCACAGGCATGGGGCCCATACATTGCGATTTCACACTTCCATGGGAAAAGCCTACCATTTTCAGGGAAGATGTTAGTAGACACACGGTTTCTCGGGAGTGGTGTTTCTTCAGACTGAAGAGCACTCCCTTCGTTTAGGATTCAACACGTACGTTTGGTGACTAGGGATTCCGCGGGAACCCAGTTGGAAGCTCGAAGTCGCGTTTGACAGAGACTTGCTTCGCAGAGATTCGTGTATGCCTTTCCTTCGGCGAAGGCGCCTACATTTGAACACCCTTCCATCGTCGTGACACATGGTGTTCGTTGAGAAATGCCCTCCATAAGAATTTGTTCCGCGAGTAAGGTAGATCTCTCTTCCTTCCCCTCCGGATTCTTTCACACTTTGCTTCAAGCCGCTTCGTTCCTTAGCAAAGCAGATGGCAGTCGAAGGAACGCACCGCCACAGCGTTGTTTCTTAGACTTAAGTGTATAGCGCGTTCCTTACGCTTCCTCCCATTTCCAGACACACTCCTCTCCAGGGGACTACTAGTGTGTTGGTGGTCACATTCGAGCCACATGTTTCTTCACCATTCAGCGTGTGGTGTTCTCCTTGTGTTTTCACACAAAGTACTGACAACGCTTCTATCTTCCCGAAACAAGATCTGAGTTGGGAGAAGCTTTCGACACAAGTTCGTTCTCAAGCAGTGTTATATGGCACAGTACTTGTGCCTTCGCTTTTAACGTCGGAACCTTCCTCCATCTTCTTCCCTGGAGATGGTCGTGGAAAGGCGATTTCTCTACCGTTTTGTTCCTTGAGAGCCGAGTGTCAGACGCTTACACATACATCTCCAACGGCTTCATGCTTCCCGAACCAAGAGGTTAGCCCGAAATCGTGTTGGGCGTGGCCTTGTTTCTCTGAGTTCAGTGGAAGGCGCTGCTGAGGCGAGCTCACGTACATTTGAAGGCCCTTCCAACGTCATGACACAAGACTTTCGTGGAGAGAAACCCCCCGCACAACGTGTTCCTCGCCGTAGTGTATCGCGCTTTCCGTCTCTTTTCGTTCGCACTAAGTTGTAACAAGGTGCTTCCACCCGTAGGGAAAGAGCTGGTCGTCGACGGACGGCAACCCTCTAGATTTGTTCTTAGAGTTAAACACCCGTAGGCCATCCTCCTTATGCTTCCTCACATCATACATTTCCATACTCATCCTTCTTCGTGGAACGACAGTAGACACATTCGGAACGGACGGCTAACTCTAGGGTACGTCCCTCATGCCTTCACACCCACTAGGGAAAACACTTTTATCTTCCTGAAACAATATGATAGCTGAGGGAAGACTTCCTCACAAGCGGTTGGTCAAGCACCGTCACAGGGCACGGCACATTCTTTATGCCTTCACACGTTCCTACCAGAATGCCGCGCATACGTCGGTGTATGGCTTTCCAGGATTTCCTTCTCCCACTTGAAGGCATGACATTTCCCGTCTGCTCTCTTTCATACTCTTGGAAACATTCTTCACGGAACAAGATTTGAATCGGGAGAGACAATCTACACTAACTATTTCTGTGGCACAGGCCTGGGGCACATGCCTTGCGCTGCCACACTTCCACTGGAATAGACACGCATTTTCAGGGAAGATGTTAGAAGAAACACGGTTTCTCTGTTTCCTCAGACTGAAGTGCACGCCGCCTGTTTCGGATTCAACAAATACCTGTTGTGACTCTGATTTCCCCGTGACGCCAGTCGTAAGCTCGAAGTCGGGTTTGACTCAGACTTGTTTCGCGCAGCTGAGTCTGTGGCTTTCCTCTGGCGAACTCACATACATTTGGAAAACCCTTCAGGCGTCGTGACCCATGTTGCCCATTGGGAGAAGCCCTCCATAAATGTTGTTCCACGAGGAAGGTATATCAGGCTTTTCCTCCGCTTCCTTTCACACTTGGCGCAAGGCCGCTTCGATCCTTCGGAAAGGAGAAGGTAGACGAAGGACCGCACCGCCACAGCGTTGTTTCTTAGACTTAAGTGTATAGTACGTTCCTTACGCTTCCTCCCATTTCCAGACACACTCCTCTCTAGGGGACTACTAGTGTGTTGGTGGTCACATTCGAGCCACATGTTTCTTCACCATTCAGCGTGTGGTGTTCTCCTTGTGTTTTCACACAAAGTACTGACAACGCTTCTATCTTCCCGAAACAAGATCTGAGTTGGGAGAAGCTTTCGACACAAGTTCGTTCTCAAGCAGTGGTATATGGCACTGTACTTGTCCCTTCGCTTTTAACGTCGGGACTTTCCTCCATCTTCTTCCCTGTAGATGGTCGTGGAAAGGCGATTTCTCTACCGTTTTGTTCCTTGAGAGCTTAGTGTCAGACACCTACACCTATGTCTCCAAAGGCTTCATGCTTCCCGAACCAAGAGGTGAGCACGAAATCGTGTTGGACGTGGCCTTGTTTCTCTGTGTCCAGTGGAAGGCGCTGCTGAGGCGAGCACACGTATATTTGATGGCACTCCAACTTCATGACACAAGACTTTCGTGGAGAGAAACCCTCCCCACAACGTGTTCCTCACCGTAGTGTATCGTACTTTCCGTCTCTTTCCTTTCGCACTACGTTGTAACAAGGTGCTTCCATCCGTAGGGAAAGAGCTGGTCGTCGACGGACGGCAAACCTCTAGATTTGTTCTTAGAGTTAACCATGGGGAGGCAATCCTCCTCATGCTTCCTCACATCATACATATCCATACTCATCCTTCTTCATGGAACGACAGGAGACACATTCGGGACGGACGGCTAACTCTTGGGTACGTCCCTCATGCCTTCACACCCACTACGGAAAACACTTTTATCTTCCTGAAACTGTAGGATAGCTGAGGGAGGACTTCTTCCCAAGCGGTTGGTCAAGCAACGTCCCAGGTGACGGCACATTCTCTATGCCTTCACACGTTCATGCCAGGATGCCGCTCATACGTAGGTGTATGGCTTTCCAGGATATCCTTCTCCCACTTGAAGGCATGACCTTTCCCCTCTGATCTCTCTCATACTCTTGAAAACATTCCTCACGGAACAAGATTTGAATTGGGAGAGACAATCTACACTAACCACTTCTGTGGCACAGGCATGGGGCACATGCCTTGCGCTGCCGCACTTACATTGGAATAGACAAGCATTTTCGGGGAAGATGTTCGTAGAAACACGGTTTCTCTGCACTGATGTTTCCTGAGACTGAAGTGCACGCCGCCTGTTTCGGATTCAACACATACCTGTTGTGACTATGTTTTCCCCGTGACGCCAGTCGTAAGCTCGAAGTCGGGTTTGACACAGACTTGTTTCGCGCAGTTGAGTCTGTGGCTTTCCTTTGGCGAACTCACATACATTTGGAAACCCCTTTTAGCGTCGTGACCCATGGTGTCCATTGAGCGAAGCCCTCCATACAAAGTAGTTCCACGAGGAAGGTATATCAGGCCTTTCCTCTGCTTCCTTTCACACTTGGCGTATGCCCGCCTCGATCCTTCGGAAAGGAGAAGGTAGACGAAGGACCGCTCCTCCACAGCATTGCTTTTTAGAATTAAGTGTAGAGCTCGTTCCTTACACTTCCTCCGATTTCCACACACACACCTCTCTAGGGGACAACTTGTTAGTTGGTGGTCACATTCGACCCACATGTCTCTTCACAATTCAGCGTATGGCACTTTCCTTACGCCTTCACACGAAGTCCTGAAAGCGCTTCTATCTTCCTGAAACAAGATTTGAGTTGAGAGAAGCTTTCGACACAACTCTTTCTCAAACAGTGGTATATGGCACAGGAGTTGTGCCTTCACTGGTAACGTTGGAAAGTTCTTCCATCTTTTTCCCTGCAGGTGGCAGTGGAAAGACTATTTCCCTACCGTTTTGTTCTTTGAGAGGTGAGTGTAAGACCCTTACCTTATATAGCAACACTCATCTCTCCAAAGGCTTCTTTCTTCAAGAACCCAGATGTTAGCACGAAAGCCTGTTGGACATGGACTCGTTTCTCAGAATTCAGTGTGAGGCTACTACTACTGAGGCTAGTCCACGTGCATTTGAAGACCCATCCACCTCCATGACACAGGACTTGATGGAGAGAAACCCTCCGCCCAACGGGTTCCTCCCTGTAGAGGATCGCGCGTTCCATCGCTTTGTCGTTCACGCTAGGTTTCCCAAGCTGCTTCCATCCTTACGAAAAGAGGTGGTAGTCGAAGGACGGCAACCCTCGAGATTTGTTCTTAGAGTTTAACAGACGTATGCCATCTTCCTTACGCTTCCGCACATTATCCATGTCCATGCACATCTTTCTTCATGGCCACGACAGTAGGCCAATTCGGAGCGGAGAGCTACGTCGAGCCGATGTCCCTTACGCCTTCACACCCACTACGGAAAACACTTTCCTCTCACCGAAACGATATGATAGTTGAGGGAAGACTTCTTCACAAGTGGTTTCTCAAGCACCGTCACAGGGCCCATTCTAGGTGCCTGCACCATTTCATGCTAAAGTGCTTCTCATCCTTCCGTGTATGTCTTTCTTGACGGATTTCCTTCTCACACGTAAAACCGTGTCCTTTTCCATCTGCTCTCACTCCTACTCTTGAAAACACTTCTCACGGAACAGGATTTGAATGGCGACAGACTATCGACACTAAGGACTTCTGTAGCACAGGCATGGGGCCCATACATTGCGATTTCACACTTCCATGGGAAAAGCCTACCATTTTCAGGGAAGATGTTAGTAGACACACGGTTTCTCGGGAGTGGTGTTTCTTCAGACTGAAGAGCACTCCCTTCGTTTAGGATTCAACACGTACGTTTGGTGACTAGGGATTCCGCGGGAACCCAGTTGGAAGCTCCAAGTCGCGTTTGACAGAGACTTGCTTCGCAGAGATTCGTGTATGCCTTTCCTTCGGCGAAGGCGCCTACATTTGAACACCCTTCCATCGTCGTGACACATGGTGTTCGTTGAGAAATGCCCTCCATAAGAATTTGTTCCGCGAGTAAGGTAGATCTCTCTTCCTTCCCCTCCGGATTCTTTCACACTTTGCTTCAAGCCGCTTCGTTCCTTAGCAAAGCAGATGGCAGTCGAAGGAACGCACCGCCACAGCGTTGTTTCTTAGACTTAAGTGTATAGCGCGTTCCTTACGCTTCCTCCCATTTCCAGACACACTCCTCTCCAGGGGACTACTAGTGTGTTGGTGGTCACATTCGAGCCACATGTTTCTTCACCATTCAGCGTGTGGTGTTCTCCTTGTGTTTTCACACAAAGTACTGACAACGCTTCTATCTTCCCGAAACAAGATCTGAGTTGGGAGAAGCTTTCGACACAAGTTCGTTCTCAAGCAGTGTTATATGGCACAGTACTTGTGCCTTCGCTTTTAACGTCGGAACCTTCCTCCATCTTCTTCCCTGGAGATGGTCGTGGAAAGGCGATTTCTCTACCGTTTTGTTCCTTGAGAGCCGAGTGTCAGACGCTTACACATACATCTCCAACGGCTTCATGCTTCCCGAACCAAGAGGTTAGCCCGAAATCGTGTTGGGCGTGGCCTTGTTTCTCTGAGTTCAGTGGAAGGCGCTGCTGAGGCGAGCTCACGTACATTTGAAGGCCCTTCCAACGTCATGACACAAGACTTTCGTGGAGAGAAACCCCCCGCACAACGTGTTCCTCGCCGTAGTGTATCGCGCTTTCCGTCTCTTTTCGTTCGCACTAAGTTGTAACAAGGTGCTTCCACCCGTAGGGAAAGAGCTGGTCGTCGACGGACGGCAACCCTCTAGATTTGTTCTTAGAGTTAAACACCCGTAGGCCATCCTCCTTATGCTTCCTCACATCATACATTTCCATACTCATCCTTCTTCGTGGAACGACAGTAGACACATTCGGAACGGACGGCTAACTCTAGGGTACGTCCCTCATGCCTTCACACCCACTAGGGAAAACACTTTTATCTTCCTGAAACAATATGATAGCTGAGGGAAGACTTCCTCACAAGCGGTTGGTCAAGCACCGTCACAGGGCACGGCACATTCTTTATGCCTTCACACGTTCCTACCAGAATGCCGCGCATACGTCGGTGTATGGCTTTCCAGGATTTCCTTCTCCCACTTGAAGGCATGACATTTCCCGTCTGCTCTCTTTCATACTCTTGGAAACATTCTTCACGGAACAAGATTTGAATCGGGAGAGACAATCTACACTAACTATTTCTGTGGCACAGGCCTGGGGCACATGCCTTGCGCTGCCACACTTCCACTGGAATAGACACGCATTTTCAGGGAAGATGTTAGAAGAAACACGGTTTCTCTGTTTCCTCAGACTGAAGTGCACGCCGCCTGTTTCGGATTCAACAAATACCTGTTGTGACTCTGATTTCCCCGTGACGCCAGTCGTAAGCTCGAAGTCGGGTTTGACTCAGACTTGTTTCGCGCAGCTGAGTCTGTGGCTTTCCTCTGGCGAACTCACATACATTTGGAAAACCCTTCAGGCGTCGTGACCCATGTTGCCCATTGGGAGAAGCCCTCCATAAATGTTGTTCCACGAGGAAGGTATATCAGGCTTTTCCTCCGCTTCCTTTCACACTTGGCGCAAGGCCGCTTCGATCCTTCGGAAAGGAGAAGGTAGACGAAGGACCGCACCGCCACAGCGTTGTTTCTTAGACTTAAGTGTATAGTACGTTCCTTACGCTTCCTCCCATTTCCAGACACACTCCTCTCTAGGGGACTACTAGTGTGTTGGTGGTCACATTCGAGCCACATGTTTCTTCACCATTCAGCGTGTGGTGTTCTCCTTGTGTTTTCACACAAAGTACTGACAACGCTTCTATCTTCCCGAAACAAGATCTGAGTTGGGAGAAGCTTTCGACACAAGTTCGTTCTCAAGCAGTGGTATATGGCACTGTACTTGTCCCTTCGCTTTTAACGTCGGGACTTTCCTCCATCTTCTTCCCTGTAGATGGTCGTGGAAAGGCGATTTCTCTACCGTTTTGTTCCTTGAGAGCTTAGTGTCAGACACCTACACCTATGTCTCCAAAGGCTTCATGCTTCCCGAACCAAGAGGTGAGCACGAAATCGTGTTGGACGTGGCCTTGTTTCTCTGTGTCCAGTGGAAGGCGCTGCTGAGGCGAGCACACGTATATTTGATGGCACTCCAACTTCATGACACAAGACTTTCGTGGAGAGAAACCCTCCCCACAACGTGTTCCTCACCGTAGTGTATCGTACTTTCCGTCTCTTTCCTTTCGCACTACGTTGTAACAAGGTGCTTCCATCCGTAGGGAAAGAGCTGGTCGTCGACGGACGGCAAACCTCTAGATTTGTTCTTAGAGTTAACCATGGGGAGGCAATCCTCCTCATGCTTCCTCACATCATACATATCCATACTCATCCTTCTTCATGGAACGACAGGAGACACATTCGGGACGGACGGCTAACTCTTGGGTACGTCCCTCATGCCTTCACACCCACTACGGAAAACACTTTTATCTTCCTGAAACTGTAGGATAGCTGAGGGAGGACTTCTTCCCAAGCGGTTGGTCAAGCAACGTCCCAGGTGACGGCACATTCTCTATGCCTTCACACGTTCATGCCAGGATGCCGCTCATACGTAGGTGTATGGCTTTCCAGGATATCCTTCTCCCACTTGAAGGCATGACCTTTCCCCTCTGATCTCTCTCATACTCTTGAAAACATTCCTCACGGAACAAGATTTGAATTGGGAGAGACAATCTACACTAACCACTTCTGTGGCACAGGCATGGGGCACATGCCTTGCGCTGCCGCACTTACATTGGAATAGACAAGCATTTTCGGGGAAGATGTTCGTAGAAACACGGTTTCTCTGCACTGATGTTTCCTGAGACTGAAGTGCACGCCGCCTGTTTCGGATTCAACACATACCTGTTGTGACTATGTTTTCCCCGTGACGCCAGTCGTAAGCTCGAAGTCGGGTTTGACACAGACTTGTTTCGCGCAGTTGAGTCTGTGGCTTTCCTTTGGCGAACTCACATACATTTGGAAACCCCTTTTAGCGTCGTGACCCATGGTGTCCATTGAGCGAAGCCCTCCATACAAAGTAGTTCCACGAGGAAGGTATATCAGGCCTTTCCTCTGCTTCCTTTCACACTTGGCGTATGCCCGCCTCGATCCTTCGGAAAGGAGAAGGTAGACGAAGGACCGCTCCTCCACAGCATTGCTTTTTAGAATTAAGTGTAGAGCTCGTTCCTTACACTTCCTCCGATTTCCACACACACACCTCTCTAGGGGACAACTTGTTAGTTGGTGGTCACATTCGACCCACATGTCTCTTCACAATTCAGCGTATGGCACTTTCCTTACGCCTTCACACGAAGTCCTGAAAGCGCTTCTATCTTCCTGAAACAAGATTTGAGTTGAGAGAAGCTTTCGACACAACTCTTTCTCAAACAGTGGTATATGGCACAGGAGTTGTGCCTTCACTGGTAACGTTGGAAAGTTCTTCCATCTTTTTCCCTGCAGGTGGCAGTGGAAAGACTATTTCCCTACCGTTTTGTTCTTTGAGAGGTGAGTGTAAGACCCTTACCTTATATAGCAACACTCATCTCTCCAAAGGCTTCTTTCTTCAAGAACCCAGATGTTAGCACGAAAGCCTGTTGGACATGGACTCGTTTCTCAGAATTCAGTGTGAGGCTACTACTACTGAGGCTAGTCCGCGTGCATTTGAAGACCCATCCACCTCCATGACACAGGACTTGATGGAGAGAAACCCTCCGCCCAACGGGTTCCTCCCTGTAGAGGATCGCGCGTTCCATCGCTTTGTCGTTCACGCTAGGTTTCCCAAGCTGCTTCCATCCTTACGAAAAGAGGTGGTAGTCGAAGGACGGCAACCCTCGAGATTTGTTCTTAGAGTTTAACAGACGTATGCCATCTTCCTTACGCTTCCGCACATTATCCATGTCCATGCACATCTTTCTTCATGGCCACGACAGTAGGCCAATTCGGAGCGGAGAGCTACGTCGAGCCGATGTCCCTTACGCCTTCACACCCACTACGGAAAACACTTTCCTCTCACCGAAACGATATGATAGTTGAGGGAAGACTTCTTCACAAGTGGTTTCTCAAGCACCGTCACAGGGCCCATTCTAGGTGCCTGCACCATTTCATGCTAAAGTGCTTCTCATCCTTCCGTGTATGTCTTTCTTGACGGATTTCCTTCTCACACGTAAAACCGTGTCCTTTTCCATCTGCTCTCACTCCTACTCTTGAAAACACTTCTCACGGAACAGGATTTGAATGGCGACAGACTATCGACACTAAGGACTTCTGTAGCACAGGCATGGGGCCCATACATTGCGATTTCACACTTCCATGGGAAAAGCCTACCATTTTCAGGGAAGATGTTAGTAGACACACGGTTTCTCGGGAGTGGTGTTTCTTCAGACTGAAGAGCACTCCCTTCGTTTAGGATTCAACACGTACGTTTGGTGACTAGGGATTCCGCGGGAACCCAGTTGGAAGCTCGAAGTCGCGTTTGACAGAGACTTGCTTCGCAGAGATTCGTGTATGCCTTTCCTTCGGCGAAGGCGCCTACATTTGAACACCCTTCCATCGTCGTGACACATGGTGTTCGTTGAGAAATGCCCTCCATAAGAATTTGTTCCGCGAGTAAGGTAGATCTCTCTTCCTTCCCCTCCGGATTCTTTCACACTTTGCTTCAAGCCGCTTCGTTCCTTAGCAAAGCAGATGGCAGTCGAAGGAACGCACCGCCACAGCGTTGTTTCTTAGACTTAAGTGTATAGCGCGTTCCTTACGCTTCCTCCCATTTCCAGACACACTCCTCTCCAGGGGACTACTAGTGTGTTGGTGGTCACATTCGAGCCACATGTTTCTTCACCATTCAGCGTGTGGTGTTCTCCTTGTGTTTTCACACAAAGTACTGACAACGCTTCTATCTTCCCGAAACAAGATCTGAGTTGGGAGAAGCTTTCGACACAAGTTCGTTCTCAAGCAGTGTTATATGGCACAGTACTTGTGCCTTCGCTTTTAACGTCGGAACCTTCCTCCATCTTCTTCCCTGGAGATGGTCGTGGAAAGGCGATTTCTCTACCGTTTTGTTCCTTGAGAGCCGAGTGTCAGACGCTTACACATACATCTCCAACGGCTTCATGCTTCCCGAACCAAGAGGTTAGCCCGAAATCGTGTTGGGCGTGGCCTTGTTTCTCTGAGTTCAGTGGAAGGCGCTGCTGAGGCGAGCTCACGTACATTTGAAGGCCCTTCCAACGTCATGACACAAGACTTTCGTGGAGAGAAACCCCCCGCACAACGTGTTCCTCGCCGTAGTGTATCGCGCTTTCCGTCTCTTTTCGTTCGCACTAAGTTGTAACAAGGTGCTTCCACCCGTAGGGAAAGAGCTGGTCGTCGACGGACGGCAACCCTCTAGATTTGTTCTTAGAGTTAAACACCCGTAGGCCATCCTCCTTATGCTTCCTCACATCATACATTTCCATACTCATCCTTCTTCGTGGAACGACAGTAGACACATTCGGAACGGACGGCTAACTCTAGGGTACGTCCCTCATGCCTTCACACCCACTAGGGAAAACACTTTTATCTTCCTGAAACAATATGATAGCTGAGGGAAGACTTCCTCACAAGCGGTTGGTCAAGCACCGTCACAGGGCACGGCACATTCTTTATGCCTTCACACGTTCCTACCAGAATGCCGCGCATACGTCGGTGTATGGCTTTCCAGGATTTCCTTCTCCCACTTGAAGGCATGACATTTCCCGTCTGCTCTCTTTCATACTCTTGGAAACATTCTTCACGGAACAAGATTTGAATCGGGAGAGACAATCTACACTAACTATTTCTGTGGCACAGGCCTGGGGCACATGCCTTGCGCTGCCACACTTCCACTGGAATAGACACGCATTTTCAGGGAAGATGTTAGAAGAAACACGGTTTCTCTGTTTCCTCAGACTGAAGTGCACGCCGCCTGTTTCGGATTCAACAAATACCTGTTGTGACTCTGATTTCCCCGTGACGCCAGTCGTAAGCTCGAAGTCGGGTTTGACTCAGACTTGTTTCGCGCAGCTGAGTCTGTGGCTTTCCTCTGGCGAACTCACATACATTTGGAAAACCCTTCAGGCGTCGTGACCCATGTTGCCCATTGGGAGAAGCCCTCCATAAATGTTGTTCCACGAGGAAGGTATATCAGGCTTTTCCTCCGCTTCCTTTCACACTTGGCGCAAGGCCGCTTCGATCCTTCGGAAAGGAGAAGGTAGACGAAGGACCGCACCGCCACAGCGTTGTTTCTTAGACTTAAGTGTATAGTACGTTCCTTACGCTTCCTCCCATTTCCAGACACACTCCTCTCTAGGGGACTACTAGTGTGTTGGTGGTCACATTCGAGCCACATGTTTCTTCACCATTCAGCGTGTGGTGTTCTCCTTGTGTTTTCACACAAAGTACTGACAACGCTTCTATCTTCCCGAAACAAGATCTGAGTTGGGAGAAGCTTTCGACACAAGTTCGTTCTCAAGCAGTGGTATATGGCACTGTACTTGTCCCTTCGCTTTTAACGTCGGGACTTTCCTCCATCTTCTTCCCTGTAGATGGTCGTGGAAAGGCGATTTCTCTACCGTTTTGTTCCTTGAGAGCTTAGTGTCAGACACCTACACCTATGTCTCCAAAGGCTTCATGCTTCCCGAACCAAGAGGTGAGCACGAAATCGTGTTGGACGTGGCCTTGTTTCTCTGTGTCCAGTGGAAGGCGCTGCTGAGGCGAGCACACGTATATTTGATGGCACTCCAACTTCATGACACAAGACTTTCGTGGAGAGAAACCCTCCCCACAACGTGTTCCTCACCGTAGTGTATCGTACTTTCCGTCTCTTTCCTTTCGCACTACGTTGTAACAAGGTGCTTCCATCCGTAGGGAAAGAGCTGGTCGTCGACGGACGGCAAACCTCTAGATTTGTTCTTAGAGTTAACCATGGGGAGGCAATCCTCCTCATGCTTCCTCACATCATACATATCCATACTCATCCTTCTTCATGGAACGACAGGAGACACATTCGGGACGGACGGCTAACTCTTGGGTACGTCCCTCATGCCTTCACACCCACTACGGAAAACACTTTTATCTTCCTGAAACTGTAGGATAGCTGAGGGAGGACTTCTTCCCAAGCGGTTGGTCAAGCAACGTCCCAGGTGACGGCACATTCTCTATGCCTTCACACGTTCATGCCAGGATGCCGCTCATACGTAGGTGTATGGCTTTCCAGGATATCCTTCTCCCACTTGAAGGCATGACCTTTCCCCTCTGATCTCTCTCATACTCTTGAAAACATTCCTCACGGAACAAGATTTGAATTGGGAGAGACAATCTACACTAACCACTTCTGTGGCACAGGCATGGGGCACATGCCTTGCGCTGCCGCACTTACATTGGAATAGACAAGCATTTTCGGGGAAGATGTTCGTAGAAACACGGTTTCTCTGCACTGATGTTTCCTGAGACTGAAGTGCACGCCGCCTGTTTCGGATTCAACACATACCTGTTGTGACTATGTTTTCCCCGTGACGCCAGTCGTAAGCTCGAAGTCGGGTTTGACACAGACTTGTTTCGCGCAGTTGAGTCTGTGGCTTTCCTTTGGCGAACTCACATACATTTGGAAACCCCTTTTAGCGTCGTGACCCATGGTGTCCATTGAGCGAAGCCCTCCATACAAAGTAGTTCCACGAGGAAGGTATATCAGGCCTTTCCTCTGCTTCCTTTCACACTTGGCGTATGCCCGCCTCGATCCTTCGGAAAGGAGAAGGTAGACGAAGGACCGCTCCTCCACAGCATTGCTTTTTAGAATTAAGTGTAGAGCTCGTTCCTTACACTTCCTCCGATTTCCACACACACACCTCTCTAGGGGACAACTTGTTAGTTGGTGGTCACATTCGACCCACATGTCTCTTCACAATTCAGCGTATGGCACTTTCCTTACGCCTTCACACGAAGTCCTGAAAGCGCTTCTATCTTCCTGAAACAAGATTTGAGTTGAGAGAAGCTTTCGACACAACTCTTTCTCAAACAGTGGTATATGGCACAGGAGTTGTGCCTTCACTGGTAACGTTGGAAAGTTCTTCCATCTTTTTCCCTGCAGGTGGCAGTGGAAAGACTATTTCCCTACCGTTTTGTTCTTTGAGAGGTGAGTGTAAGACCCTTACCTTATATAGCAACACTCATCTCTCCAAAGGCTTCTTTCTTCAAGAACCCAGATGTTAGCACGAAAGCCTGTTGGACATGGACTCGTTTCTCAGAATTCAGTGTGAGGCTACTACTACTGAGGCTAGTCCGCGTGCATTTGAAGACCCATCCACCTCCATGACACAGGACTTGATGGAGAGAAACCCTCCGCCCAACGGGTTCCTCCCTGTAGAGGATCGCGCGTTCCATCGCTTTGTCGTTCACGCTAGGTTTCCCAAGCTGCTTCCATCCTTACGAAAAGAGGTGGTAGTCGAAGGACGGCAACCCTCGAGATTTGTTCTTAGAGTTTAACAGACGTATGCCATCTTCCTTACGCTTCCGCACATTATCCATGTCCATGCACATCTTTCTTCATGGCCACGACAGTAGGCCAATTCGGAGCGGAGAGCTACGTCGAGCCGATGTCCCTTACGCCTTCACACCCACTACGGAAAACACTTTCCTCTCACCGAAACGATATGATAGTTGAGGGAAGACTTCTTCACAAGTGGTTTCTCAAGCACCGTCACAGGGCCCATTCTAGGTGCCTGCACCATTTCATGCTAAAGTGCTTCTCATCCTTCCGTGTATGTCTTTCTTGACGGATTTCCTTCTCACACGTAAAACCGTGTCCTTTTCCATCTGCTCTCACTCCTACTCTTGAAAACACTTCTCACGGAACAGGATTTGAATGGCGACAGACTATCGACACTAAGGACTTCTGTAGCACAGGCATGGGGCCCATACATTGCGATTTCACACTTCCATGGGAAAAGCCTACCATTTTCAGGGAAGATGTTAGTAGACACACGGTTTCTCGGGAGTGGTGTTTCTTCAGACTGAAGAGCACTCCCTTCGTTTAGGATTCAACACGTACGTTTGGTGACTAGGGATTCCGCGGGAACCCAGTTGGAAGCTCGAAGTCGCGTTTGACAGAGACTTGCTTCGCAGAGATTCGTGTATGCCTTTCCTTCGGCGAAGGCGCCTACATTTGAACACCCTTCCATCGTCGTGACACATGGTGTTCGTTGAGAAATGCCCTCCATAAGAATTTGTTCCGCGAGTAAGGTAGATCTCTCTTCCTTCCCCTCCGGATTCTTTCACACTTTGCTTCAAGCCGCTTCGTTCCTTAGCAAAGCAGATGGCAGTCGAAGGAACGCACCGCCACAGCGTTGTTTCTTAGACTTAAGTGTATAGCGCGTTCCTTACGCTTCCTCCCATTTCCAGACACACTCCTCTCCAGGGGACTACTAGTGTGTTGGTGGTCACATTCGAGCCACATGTTTCTTCACCATTCAGCGTGTGGTGTTCTCCTTGTGTTTTCACACAAAGTACTGACAACGCTTCTATCTTCCCGAAACAAGATCTGAGTTGGGAGAAGCTTTCGACACAAGTTCGTTCTCAAGCAGTGTTATATGGCACAGTACTTGTGCCTTCGCTTTTAACGTCGGAACCTTCCTCCATCTTCTTCCCTGGAGATGGTCGTGGAAAGGCGATTTCTCTACCGTTTTGTTCCTTGAGAGCCGAGTGTCAGACGCTTACACATACATCTCCAACGGCTTCATGCTTCCCGAACCAAGAGGTTAGCCCGAAATCGTGTTGGGCGTGGCCTTGTTTCTCTGAGTTCAGTGGAAGGCGCTGCTGAGGCGAGCTCACGTACATTTGAAGGCCCTTCCAACGTCATGACACAAGACTTTCGTGGAGAGAAACCCCCCGCACAACGTGTTCCTCGCCGTAGTGTATCGCGCTTTCCGTCTCTTTTCGTTCGCACTAAGTTGTAACAAGGTGCTTCCACCCGTAGGGAAAGAGCTGGTCGTCGACGGACGGCAACCCTCTAGATTTGTTCTTAGAGTTAAACACCCGTAGGCCATCCTCCTTATGCTTCCTCACATCATACATTTCCATACTCATCCTTCTTCGTGGAACGACAGTAGACACATTCGGAACGGACGGCTAACTCTAGGGTACGTCCCTCATGCCTTCACACCCACTAGGGAAAACACTTTTATCTTCCTGAAACAATATGATAGCTGAGGGAAGACTTCCTCACAAGCGGTTGGTCAAGCACCGTCACAGGGCACGGCACATTCTTTATGCCTTCACACGTTCCTACCAGAATGCCGCGCATACGTCGGTGTATGGCTTTCCAGGATTTCCTTCTCCCACTTGAAGGCATGACATTTCCCGTCTGCTCTCTTTCATACTCTTGGAAACATTCTTCACGGAACAAGATTTGAATCGGGAGAGACAATCTACACTAACTATTTCTGTGGCACAGGCCTGGGGCACATGCCTTGCGCTGCCACACTTCCACTGGAATAGACACGCATTTTCAGGGAAGATGTTAGAAGAAACACGGTTTCTCTGTTTCCTCAGACTGAAGTGCACGCCGCCTGTTTCGGATTCAACAAATACCTGTTGTGACTCTGATTTCCCCGTGACGCCAGTCGTAAGCTCGAAGTCGGGTTTGACTCAGACTTGTTTCGCGCAGCTGAGTCTGTGGCTTTCCTCTGGCGAACTCACATACATTTGGAAAACCCTTCAGGCGTCGTGACCCATGTTGCCCATTGGGAGAAGCCCTCCATAAATGTTGTTCCACGAGGAAGGTATATCAGGCTTTTCCTCCGCTTCCTTTCACACTTGGCGCAAGGCCGCTTCGATCCTTCGGAAAGGAGAAGGTAGACGAAGGACCGCACCGCCACAGCGTTGTTTCTTAGACTTAAGTGTATAGTACGTTCCTTACGCTTCCTCCCATTTCCAGACACACTCCTCTCTAGGGGACTACTAGTGTGTTGGTGGTCACATTCGAGCCACATGTTTCTTCACCATTCAGCGTGTGGTGTTCTCCTTGTGTTTTCACACAAAGTACTGACAACGCTTCTATCTTCCCGAAACAAGATCTGAGTTGGGAGAAGCTTTCGACACAAGTTCGTTCTCAAGCAGTGGTATATGGCACTGTACTTGTCCCTTCGCTTTTAACGTCGGGACTTTCCTCCATCTTCTTCCCTGTAGATGGTCGTGGAAAGGCGATTTCTCTACCGTTTTGTTCCTTGAGAGCTTAGTGTCAGACACCTACACCTATGTCTCCAAAGGCTTCATGCTTCCCGAACCAAGAGGTGAGCACGAAATCGTGTTGGACGTGGCCTTGTTTCTCTGTGTCCAGTGGAAGGCGCTGCTGAGGCGAGCACACGTATATTTGATGGCACTCCAACTTCATGACACAAGACTTTCGTGGAGAGAAACCCTCCCCACAACGTGTTCCTCACCGTAGTGTATCGTACTTTCCGTCTCTTTCCTTTCGCACTACGTTGTAACAAGGTGCTTCCATCCGTAGGGAAAGAGCTGGTCGTCGACGGACGGCAAACCTCTAGATTTGTTCTTAGAGTTAACCATGGGGAGGCAATCCTCCTCATGCTTCCTCACATCATACATATCCATACTCATCCTTCTTCATGGAACGACAGGAGACACATTCGGGACGGACGGCTAACTCTTGGGTACGTCCCTCATGCCTTCACACCCACTACGGAAAACACTTTTATCTTCCTGAAACTGTAGGATAGCTGAGGGAGGACTTCTTCCCAAGCGGTTGGTCAAGCAACGTCCCAGGTGACGGCACATTCTCTATGCCTTCACACGTTCATGCCAGGATGCCGCTCATACGTAGGTGTATGGCTTTCCAGGATATCCTTCTCCCACTTGAAGGCATGACCTTTCCCCTCTGATCTCTCTCATACTCTTGAAAACATTCCTCACGGAACAAGATTTGAATTGGGAGAGACAATCTACACTAACCACTTCTGTGGCACAGGCATGGGGCACATGCCTTGCGCTGCCGCACTTACATTGGAATAGACAAGCATTTTCGGGGAAGATGTTCGTAGAAACACGGTTTCTCTGCACTGATGTTTCCTGAGACTGAAGTGCACGCCGCCTGTTTCGGATTCAACACATACCTGTTGTGACTATGTTTTCCCCGTGACGCCAGTCGTAAGCTCGAAGTCGGGTTTGACACAGACTTGTTTCGCGCAGTTGAGTCTGTGGCTTTCCTTTGGCGAACTCACATACATTTGGAAACCCCTTTTAGCGTCGTGACCCATGGTGTCCATTGAGCGAAGCCCTCCATACAAAGTAGTTCCACGAGGAAGGTATATCAGGCCTTTCCTCTGCTTCCTTTCACACTTGGCGTATGCCCGCCTCGATCCTTCGGAAAGGAGAAGGTAGACGAAGGACCGCTCCTCCACAGCATTGCTTTTTAGAATTAAGTGTAGAGCTCGTTCCTTACACTTCCTCCGATTTCCACACACACACCTCTCTAGGGGACAACTTGTTAGTTGGTGGTCACATTCGACCCACATGTCTCTTCACAATTCAGCGTATGGCACTTTCCTTACGCCTTCACACGAAGTCCTGAAAGCGCTTCTATCTTCCTGAAACAAGATTTGAGTTGAGAGAAGCTTTCGACACAACTCTTTCTCAAACAGTGGTATATGGCACAGGAGTTGTGCCTTCACTGGTAACGTTGGAAAGTTCTTCCATCTTTTTCCCTGCAGGTGGCAGTGGAAAGACTATTTCCCTACCGTTTTGTTCTTTGAGAGGTGAGTGTAAGACCCTTACCTTATATAGCAACACTCATCTCTCCAAAGGCTTCTTTCTTCAAGAACCCAGATGTTAGCACGAAAGCCTGTTGGACATGGACTCGTTTCTCAGAATTCAGTGTGAGGCTACTACTACTGAGGCTAGTCCGCGTGCATTTGAAGACCCATCCACCTCCATGACACAGGACTTGATGGAGAGAAACCCTCCGCCCAACGGGTTCCTCCCTGTAGAGGATCGCGCGTTCCATCGCTTTGTCGTTCACGCTAGGTTTCCCAAGCTGCTTCCATCCTTACGAAAAGAGGTGGTAGTCGAAGGACGGCAACCCTCGAGATTTGTTCTTAGAGTTTAACAGACGTATGCCATCTTCCTTACGCTTCCGCACATTATCCATGTCCATGCACATCTTTCTTCATGGCCACGACAGTAGGCCAATTCGGAGCGGAGAGCTACGTCGAGCCGATGTCCCTTACGCCTTCACACCCACTACGGAAAACACTTTCCTCTCACCGAAACGATATGATAGTTGAGGGAAGACTTCTTCACAAGTGGTTTCTCAAGCACCGTCACAGGGCCCATTCTAGGTGCCTGCACCATTTCATGCTAAAGTGCTTCTCATCCTTCCGTGTATGTCTTTCTTGACGGATTTCCTTCTCACACGTAAAACCGTGTCCTTTTCCATCTGCTCTCACTCCTACTCTTGAAAACACTTCTCACGGAACAGGATTTGAATGGCGACAGACTATCGACACTAAGGACTTCTGTAGCACAGGCATGGGGCCCATACATTGCGATTTCACACTTCCATGGGAAAAGCCTACCATTTTCAGGGAAGATGTTAGTAGACACACGGTTTCTCGGGAGTGGTGTTTCTTCAGACTGAAGAGCACTCCCTTCGTTTAGGATTCAACACGTACGTTTGGTGACTAGGGATTCCGCGGGAACCCAGTTGGAAGCTCGAAGTCGCGTTTGACAGAGACTTGCTTCGCAGAGATTCGTGTATGCCTTTCCTTCGGCGAAGGCGCCTACATTTGAACACCCTTCCATCGTCGTGACACATGGTGTTCGTTGAGAAATGCCCTCCATAAGAATTTGTTCCGCGAGTAAGGTAGATCTCTCTTCCTTCCCCTCCGGATTCTTTCACACTTTGCTTCAAGCCGCTTCGTTCCTTAGCAAAGCAGATGGCAGTCGAAGGAACGCACCGCCACAGCGTTGTTTCTTAGACTTAAGTGTATAGCGCGTTCCTTACGCTTCCTCCCATTTCCAGACACACTCCTCTCCAGGGACTACTAGTGTGTTGGTGGTCACATTCGAGCCACATGTTTCTTCACCATTCAGCGTGTGGTGTTCTCCTTGTGTTTTCACACAAAGTACTGACAACGCTTCTATCTTCCCGAAACAAGATCTGAGTTGGGAGAAGCTTTCGACACAAGTTCGTTCTCAAGCAGTGTTATATGGCACAGTACTTGTGCCTTCGCTTTTAACGTCGGAACCTTCCTCCATCTTCTTCCCTGGAGATGGTCGTGGAAAGGCGATTTCTCTACCGTTTTGTTCCTTGAGAGCCGAGTGTCAGACGCTTACACATACATCTCCAACGGCTTCATGCTTCCCGAACCAAGAGGTTAGCCCGAAATCGTGTTGGGCGTGGCCTTGTTTCTCTGAGTTCAGTGGAAGGCGCTGCTGAGGCGAGCTCACGTACATTTGAAGGCCCTTCCAACGTCATGACACAAGACTTTCGTGGAGAGAAACCCCCCGCACAACGTGTTCCTCGCCGTAGTGTATCGCGCTTTCCGTCTCTTTTCGTTCGCACTAAGTTGTAACAAGGTGCTTCCACCCGTAGGGAAAGAGCTGGTCGTCGACGGACGGCAACCCCTCTAGATTTGTTCTTAGAGTTAAAACACCCGTAGGCCATCCTCCTTATGCTTCCTCACATCATACATTTCCATACTCATCCTTCTTCGTGGAACGACAGTAGACACATTCGGAACGGACGGCTAACTCTAGGGTACGTCCCTCATGCCTTCACACCCACTAGGGAAAACACTTTTATCTTCCTGAAACAATATGATAGCTGAGGGAAGACTTCCTCACAAGCGGTTGGTCAAGCACCGTCACAGGGCACGGCACATTCTTTATGCCTTCACACGTTCCTACCAGAATGCCGCGCATACGTCGGTGTATGGCTTTCCAGGATTTCCTTCTCCCACTTGAAGGCATGACATTTCCCGTCTGCTCTCTTTCATACTCTTGGAAACATTCTTCACGGAACAAGATTTGAATCGGGAGAGACAATCTACACTAACTATTTCTGTGGCACAGGCCTGGGGCACATGCCTTGCGCTGCCACACTTCCACTGGAATAGACACGCATTTTCAGGGAAGATGTTAGAAGAAACACGGTTTCTCTGTTTCCTCAGACTGAAGTGCACGCCGCCTGTTTCGGATTCAACAAATACCTGTTTG